>NW_027144284.1:0-39432 GCF_026170545.1 Melanerpes formicivorus | reverse complement strand
CCTCCAGCCTAGTCCTGCTTCAGCGCCGGGCCCCAACCCAGCCCCAGCCCCGGCCCCAACCTCAGTCCCACCCCTGCCCCAGCCTCGGGCCCAGCCCCAGCCCCAGCCCCAGCCCCAGCCCTGTCCCAGCCCCAGCCACAGCCCCGGCCCCCAGCCCTGCACCAGCCCCAGACCTAGACCAGCCCTGCACTCAACCCAGCCCCAGCCCCAGCCCAGTCCTGCCCTCAGCCACAGCCCAGCCCCAGCCCCACCCCGGCCCAGCCCAGCCACAGCCCAGCCCCTGCCCTGGACCCAACCCCAGTCGCAGCCCCGGCCCCAGCCCAGATCCTAGACCAGCCTCAGCCTTGGCTCGAGTCCCCGCCCCAGCTCAGCCCTGCTCCCAGCCCCGGCCCCAGCCCCGGCTCCAGTCCCCGGCCCAGCCCAGCCCAGAACCCAGCCCAGCACCATCCCCGGCCCCAGCCCAGACCTTAGCCCAGCCTCAGCCCCTGCCTCCAATCCCCACCCCAGCCCAGCCCTGCTCCCAGCCCCAGACCCAGCACCAGCCCCAGCCCCAGCCCCAGCCCCACCCTCGGCCCCAGCCCAGCCCCAGCCCCAGCCCAGCCCCAGCCACAGCCCTGCCCCAGCCCCAGCCCTAGTCCAGCCCTGCCCTCAGCCCAGCCCCAGCCCCAGCCCAGCCCTGCCCTCAGTCCAGGCCCAGCCCTAGCCCCAGCCCTGCCCTCAGCCCCAGCCCCAGCCCCAGCCCTGCCCCAGCCCCAGGCCCGGCCCCAGCCCTGCCCCAGACCTGTCCAAGACTTGGTTCCAGCCCCAGCCCCAGCCCTTCCCACAGCCCAGCCCCAGCCCAAGGCCCAGCCTCCAGCCTAGTCCTGCCCCAGCCCCAGCACCAGCCCAGCCCCAGCCCAGCCCCAGCCCCAGCCCTGCCCCAGCCCAGCCCCGGCCCCTGCCCAGCCGCTCTCCCATCCCTGCCCCCAGCCCTGCCCCAGCCAGAGCCCCAGCCCCAGCCCCAGCCCTGCCCCAGCTCTGCCCCAGCCCCAGCCCCAGCCCCAGCCCCCCGGCCCCCCAGCCCCTGCCCCAGCCCCAGACCTAGCCCAGCCCTGCTCTCAGCCCAGGCCCAGCCCAACCCCAGCCCAGCCCCTGCCCTGGACCCAGCCCCCGTCGCAGCCCCGGCCCCAGCCCAGACCCTAGCCCAGCCTCAGCCTTGGCTCCAGTCCCCGCCCCGGCCCAGCCCTGCTCCCAGCCCCGGCCCCCAGCCCCGGGCTCCAGTCCCCGCCCCAGCCCAGCAAAGAACCCAGCCCAGCACCAGCCCCCGGCCCCAGCCCAGACCCTAGCCCAGCATCAGCCCTGCCTCCAATCCCCGCCCCAGCCCAGCCCTGCTCCCAGCCCCAGACCCAGCACCAGCCCCAGCCCCAGCCCCAGCCCCACCCTCGGCCCCAGCCCAGCCCCAGCCCCAGCCCAGCCCCAGCCACAGCCCTGCCCCAGCCCCAGCCCTAGTCCAGCCCTGCCCTCAGCCCAGCCCCAGCCCCAGCCCAGCCCTGCCCTCAGTCCAGGCCCAGCCCTAGCCCAGCCCTGCCCTCAGCCCCAGCCCCAGCCCCAGCCCTGCCCCAGCCCCAGGCCCGGCCCCAGCCCAGCCCCAGACCTGTCCAAGACTTGGTTCCAGCCCCAGCCCCAGCCCTTCCCCCAGCCCAGCCCCCAGCCCAAGGCCCAGCCTCCAGCCTAGTCCTGCCCCAGCCCCAGCACCAGCCCAGCCCCAGCCCAGCCCCAGCCCCAGCCCTGCCCCAGCCCAGCCCCGGCCCCTGCCCAGCCCCTCTCCCATCCCTGCCCCCAGCCCTGCCCCAGCCACAGCCCCAGCCCCAGCCCCTGCCCCAGCTCTGCCCCAGCCCCAGCCCCAGCCCCAGCCCCGGCCCCAGCCCTGCCCCAGCCCCAGACCTAGCCCAGCCCTGCTCTCAGCCCAGGCCCAGCCCAACCCCAGCCCAGCCCCTGCCCTGGACCCAGCCCCCGTCGCAAGCCCCGGCCCCAGCCCAGACCCTAGCCCAGCCTCAGCCTTGGCTCCAGTCCCCGCCCCGGCCCAGCCCTGCTCCCAGCCCCGGCCCCAGCCCCGGCTCCAGTCCCCGCCCCAGCCCAGCAAAGAACCCAGCCCAGCACCAGCCCCGGCCCCAGCCCAGACCCTAGCCCAGCCTCAGCCCTGGCTCCAGTCCCCGCCCCAGCCCAGCCCTGCTCCCAGCCCCGGCCCCAGCACCAGCCCCAGCCCCAGCCCCCAACCTCGGCCCCCAGCCCAGCCCCAGCCCCAGCCCAGCCCCAGCCACAGCCCTGCCCCAGCCCCAGCCCTAGCCCGGCCCTGCCCTCAGCCCAGCCCCAGCCCCAGCCCAGCCTGCCCTCAGCCCAGGCCCAGCCCTAGCCCAGCCCTGCCCTCAGCCACAGCCCCAGCCCCAGCCCTGCCCCAGCCCCAGGCCCGGCCCCAGCCCAGCCCCAGACCTGTCCAAGACTTGGTTCCAGCCCCAGCCCCAGCCCTTCCCCCAGCCCAGCCCCAGCCCGAGGCCCAGCCTCCAGGCCTAGTCCTGCCCCAGCCCTGCCCCAGCCCAGCCCCAGCCCTGGACCCAGGCCCAGCCCAGCCCCAGCCCTGGTCCCAGCCCCAACCCCCAGCCCAGCCTCAGCCCCAGCCCTGACCCAGCCCAGCCCCAGACCTGCACCCAGCCCCAGCCCCAGCCCCAGCCCGAACTCTGGCCCCAGCCCCGGCCCCAGCCCAGCCCAGCCCCATCCCTGCCCCCAGCCCCAGCCCTAGCCCAGCCCTGCCCTCAGCCCAGCCCCAGCCCTATACCTGCCCCCCAACCCAGCCCTGCCCCAGCCCCACACCTGCCCCAGCCCCAGCCCTAGCCTTGCCCTGCCCTCAGTCCAGCCCCAGCCCAGCCCCAGCCCAGGACCCAGTTGCAGCCCCGGCCCCAGCCCAGACCCTAGCCCAGCCTCAGGCCCTGGCTCCAGTCCCCGCCCCAGCCCAGCCCTGCTCCCAGCCCCGGCCCCAGCCCAACCCCTGCCCTGAGACCCCAGCCCCAGCCCCAGCCCAGCCCCAGCCCCACCCTGGACCCAGCACCAGCCCCAGCCCAGTCCCTGCCCTGGACCCAGCCACAGCCCCAGCCCAGACCCAGACCCAGACCCAGCCCCTGCCCCAGCCCAGCCCCACCCACCGCCCAACCCCAGCCCTGCCCCCAAGCCCAGCCCAGCCCCATCCCCCACCCTGGACCCAGCCCCAGCCCCAGCCCTAGCCCATCCCTGCCCTCAGCCCAGGCCCAGCCCAGCCCCCAGCCCAGCCCCACCCACGGCCCCAGCCCCAGCCCAGCCTCAGCCCAGCCCCAGCCCAGCCCTGCCCTGGACCCAGCCCCAGCCCAGCCCCAGCCCCACCCCTGCCCCAGCCCCAGCCCCGGCCCCTGCCCAGCCCCTCTCGCCCATCCCCTGCCCCCAGCCCTGCCCCAGCCCCTGCCCCGGCCCCCAGCCCCTGCCCCAGCCTTAGATCTAGCCCAGCCCTGCTCTCAGCCCAGGCCCAGCCAGCCCCCAGCCCAGCCCCACCCACGGCCCCAGCCTTGGCTCCAGCCCCTGCCCCAGCCCCAGCCCCGGCCCCAGCCCGGCCCCAGCCCAAGGCCCAGCCTCCAGCCTAGTACTGCCCCAGGCACAGCCCCAGCCCTGCCCCAGCCCTGGCTCCTGCCCAGCCCTGGCCCCACCCCAGCCGCAGCCCTGCCCAAGACTTGGTTCCAGCCCCAGCCCCAGCCCCAGCCCCAGCCACACCCTCGGCACCAGCCCAGCCCCAGCCCTGTCCCCGGCCCCAGCCCAGCCCCAGCCCAGCCCTGTTCCAGCCCCCGCCCTGCCCCAGCCCCAGCCCTGCACCGAACCAGCCCCAGCCCTACTCCAGCCCTGCCCAAGCCTCGGGCCCAGCCCTTCCCCAGGCCCAGCCAAGACCCCAGCCCAGCCCACCCTCGGCCCCAGCCCAGCCCCAGCCCCAGCCCTGCCCCAGCCCAGCCCTAGCACCAGCCCCAGCCCAGGCCCCTGCGCTGGACCCAGCCCCAGCCCCAGCCCAGCCCCAGCCCCACCCTGGACCCAGCACCAGCCCCAGCCCAGCCCCTGCCCTGGACCCAGCCACAGCCCCAGCCCAGACCGAGATCCAGCCCTGCCCCAGCCCAGCCCCACCCACCGCCCAACCCAGCCCTGCCCCCAGCCCAGCCCCATCCCCACCCTGGACCCAGCCCCAGCCCCACCCTAGCCCAGCCCCCAGCCCAGCCCCACCCACTGGCCCCAGCCCCAGCCCCAGCCCAGCCCCAGCCCAGCCCCAGCCCAGCCCCGGCCCCAGCCCCAGCCCTGCCCCCAACCCAGCCCCAGCCCCGGCCCCAACCTCAGTCCCAGCCCTGCTCACAGCCCCGGCCCCAGCTCCAACTCCAGCCCTACCCCAGCCCTGCCCCAGCCTCGGGCCCAGCCCTGTCCCAGGCCCCAGCCCAGAACCCAGCCCAGCCTCAGCCCCGGCCCCAGCCCAGCCCCTGGCCTGGACCCAGCCCAGCCCCAGCCCAGCCCCTGCCCTGGACCCAGGCCCAGCCCAATCCCAGCCCCAGCCCAGCCTCAGCCCCGGCTCCAGTCCCCGCCCCAGCCCAGCCCAGAACCCAGCCCAGCACCAGCCCTGGCCCCAGCCCTGGCCCCAGTCCCAGTCCCAGCCCCAGCCCCCAGCCCCAGCCCCAGCCCCAGCCCCAGACCAGCCCCAGCCCAGCACCTGCCCCAGCCCTACCGCAGCCCAGTCCCGGTCCCAGCCCAGTCCCAGCCCTGCCCCCCGCCCTTTCCCCGGCCCCAGCCCAGCCCTAGCCCAGCCCTGTTCCAGCCCCCGCCCTGCCCCAGCCCCAGCCCTGCACCGAACCCAGCCCCAGCCCCAGCCCTACTCCAGCCCTGCCCAAGCCTCGGGCCCAGCCCTTCCCCAGGCCCAGCTGAGACCCCAGCCCAGCCCTTGCCCAGCCCTGTTCCAGCCCCAGCCCTGCCCCCAGCCCCCAGGCCTGGCACCGAAACCAGTCCCAGACCTACTCCAGCCCTGCCCAAGCCTCGGGCCCAGCCCCTTCCCCAGGCCCAGCCAAGGACCCCAGCCCAGCCCCACCCTCGGCCCCAGCCCCAGCCCCAGCCCAGCCCCAGCCCCACCCTGGACCCAGCACCAGCCCCAGCCCAGCCCCTGCCCCAGGCCCCAGCCCCGGCCCCAGCCCAGCCCCAGCCCCATCCCTGCCCCCAGCCCCAGCCCTAGCCCAGCCCTGCCCTCAGCCCAGCCCCAGGCCTGGACCCAGCCCCAACCTGCCCCGGCCCCAGCCCAGCCCCAGCCCCTATACCCTGCCCCCAACCCAGCCCTGCCCCAGCCCCACACCTGCCCCAGCCCCAGCCCTAGCCTTGCCCTGCCCTCAGTCCCAGCCCCAGGCCTGGACCCAGCCCCAGCCCTGCTCAGAACACAGCCCCCAGCCCCCCACCCCATCCCTGCCCCCCCACTCCCAGCCGCAGCCCCAGCCCTGCCCCAGCCCCAGCCCCGGCCCCAGCCCGGCCCCAGCCCAAGGCCCAGCCTCCAGCCTAGTACTGCCCCCAGGGCACAGCCCCAGCCCTGCCCCAGCCCTGGCTCCTGCCCAGGCCCCCGGCCCCACCCCAGCCGCAGCCCTGCCCAAGACTTGGTTCCAGCCCCAGCCCCAGCCCCAGCCCCAGCCACACCCCTCGGCACCAGCCCAGCCCCAGCCCTGTCCCCGGCCCCAGCCCAGCCCCAGCCCAGCCCTGTTCCAGCCCCTGCCCTGCCCCAGCCCCAGCCCTGCACCGAACCCAGTCCCCAGCCCTACTCCAGCCCTGCCCAAGCCTCGGGCCCAGCCCTTCCCCAGGCCCAGCCGAGACCCCAGCCCAGCCCCAACCTCGGGCCCCAGCCCAGCCCCAGCCCCAGCCCTGCCCCAGCCCAGCCCTAGCACCAGCCCCAGCCCAGCCCCTGCCCCTGGACCCAGCCCCAGCCCCAGCCCAGCCCCAGCCCCACCCTGGACCCAGCACCAGCCCCAGCCCAGCCCCCTGCCCTGGGACCCAGCCCCAGCCCCAGCCCAGACCGGGATCCAGCCCTGCCCAAGCCCAGCCCCACCCACCGCCCAACCCCAGCCCTGCCCCCAGCCCAGCCCCCATCCCCACCCTGGACCCAGCCCCAGCCCCAGCCCAGCCCCAGCCCCACCCTGGACCCAGCACCAGCCCCAGCCCAGCCCCCTGCCCTGGACCCAGCCACAGCCCCAGCCCAGACCCAGACCCAGCCCCTGCCCCAGCCCAGCCCCACCCACCGCCCAAACCCAGCCCTGCCCCCAGCCCAGCCCCATCCCCACCCTGGACCCAGCCCCAGCCCCAGCCCTAGCCCAGCCCTGCCCTCAGCCCAGGCCCAGCCCAGCCCCCAGCCCAGCCCCACCCACGGCCCCAGCCCCAGCCCCCAGCCCAGCCCCTGCCCTGGACCCCAGCCCCAGCCCAGCCCCCAGCCCCAGCCCTGCCCCAGCCCAGCCCCGGCCCCTGCCCAGCCCCTCTCCCATCCCTGCCCCCCAGCCCTGCCCCAGCCCAGCCCCAGCCCCAGCCCTGCCCCAGCTCTGCCCCAGCCCCAGCCCCAGCCCCGGCCCCAGCCCTGCCCCAGCCCCAGACCTAGCCCAGCCCTGCTCTCAGCCCAGGCCCAGCCCAGGCCCCAGCCCCAGCCCCACCCACGGCCCCAGCCTTGGCTCCAGCCCAGCCATAGCCCAGCCCCGGCCCCAGCCCCGGCTCCAGCCCTACCCCAGCCCTGCCCCAGCCCAGCCCCAGCCACAGCCCAGCCACAGCCCTGACCCAGCCCCAGTTGCAGCACTGGCCCCAGCCCAGACCCTAGCCCAGCCTCAGCCCCGGCTCCAGTCCCCGCCCCAGCCCAGCCCAGCTCCCAGCCCCGGCCCCAGCCCCGGCTCCAGCCCTACCCCAGCCCTGCCCCAGCCCAAGGCCCAGCCTCCAGCCTAGTCCTGCTTCAGCGCCGGCCCCAACCCAGCCCCAGCCCCGGCCCCAACCCTCAGTCCCAGCCCTGCCCGAGCCTCGGGCCCAGCCCTGTCCCAGGCCCTGCCAAGAATCCAGCCCAGCCCTGCCCCCGCCCAAGACCTAGACCAGCCCTGCCCTTGACCCAGCCCCAGCCCCAGCCCAGCCCTGCCCTCAGCCCACAGCCCAGCCCCAGCCCCGCCCCGGCCCAGCCCAGCCCCCTGCCCTGGACCCAGCCCCCGTCGCCAGCCCCGGCCCCAGCCCAGACCCTAGCCCAGCCTCAGCCTTGGCTCCAAGTCCCCGCCCTGGCCCAGCCCTGCTCCCAGCCCCGGCCCCAGCCCCCGGCTCCAGTCCCCGCCCCAGCCCAGCAAAGAACCCAGCCCAGCACCAGCCCCGGCCCCAGCCCAGACCCTAGCCCAGCCTCAGCCCTGGCTCCAGCCCCAGCCCCAGCCCCACCCTCGGCCCCAGCCCCAGCCCCAGCCCCAGCCCAGCCACAGCCACAGCCCTGCCCCAGCCCCAGCCCTAGCCCAGCCCTGCCCTCAGCCCAGCCCCAGCCCCAGCCCAGTCCTGCCCTCAGCCCAGGCCCAGCCCTAGCCCCAGCCCTACCCTCAGCCCCAGCCCCAGCCCCAGCCCTGCCCCAGCCCCAGGCCCGGCCCCAGCCCAGCCCCAGACCTGTCCAAGACTTGGTTCCAGCCCCAGCCCCAGCCCTTCCCCCAGCCCAGCCCCAGCCCAAGGCCCAGCCTCCAGCCTAGTCCTGCCCCAGCCCCAGCACCAGCCCAGGTCCCCAGCCCTGGACCCAGGCCCAGCCCAGCCCCAGCCCTGGTCCCAGCCCCCAACCCCAGCCCAGCCTCAGCCCCAGCCCCTGACCCAGCCCAGCCCCAGCCCTGCACCCAGCCCCAGCCCCAGCCCCAGCCCGAAACCGTGGCCCCAGCCCTGGCCCCAGCCCAGCCCCAGACACATCCCTGCCCCCAGCCCCAGCCCTAGCCCAGCCCTGCCCTCAGCCCAGCCCCAGGCCTGGACCCAGCCCCAACCCTGCCCCCAGCCCCAGCCCTAGCCCAGCCCTGCCCTCAGCCCAGCCCCAGGCCTGGACCCAGCCCCAACCCTGCCCCGGCCCCAGCCCAGCCCCAGCCCTATACCTGCCCCCAACCCAGCCCTGCCCCAGCCCCACACCTGCCCCCAGCCCCAGCCCTAGCCTTGCCCTGGGCTCAGTCCAGCCCCAGGCCTGGACCCAGCCCCAGCCCTGCCCCAGCCCCAGCCCCGGCCCCAGCCCGGGCCCCAGCCCAAGGCCCCAGCCTCCAGCCTAGTACTGCCCCAGGCACAGCCCCAGCCCTGCCCCAGCCCTGGCTCCTGCCCAGCCCCGGCCCCACCCCAAGCCGCAGCCCTGCCCAAGACTTGGTTCCAGCCCCAGCCCCAGCCCCAGCCCAGCCCCAGCCACACCCTCGGCACCAGCCCAGCCCCAGCCCTGTCCCCGGCCCCAGCCCAGCCCCAGCCCAGCCCTGTTCCAGCCCCCGCCCTGCCCCAGCCCCAGCCCTGCACCGAACCCAGTCCCAGCCCTACTCCAGCCCTGCCCAAGCCTCGGGCCCAGCCATTCCCAGGCCCAGCCAAGACCCCAGCCCAGCCCCCACCCTCGGCCCCAGCCCAGCCCCCAGCCCCAGCCCAGCCCCAGCCCCACACTGGACCCAAGCACCAGCCCCAGCCCAGCCCCTGCCCTGGACCCAGCCCCAGCCCCAGCCCCAGACCTAGCCCAGCCCTGCTCTCAGCCCAGGCCCAGCCCAGCCCCCAGCTCAGCCCCACCCACGGCCCCCAGCCTTGGCTCCAGCCCAGCCGTAGCCCAGCCCCGGCCCCAGCCCTGGCTCCAGCCCTACCCCAGCCCTGCCCCAGCCCAGCCCCAGCCACAGCCCAGCCCCAGCCCTGGACCCAGCCCCAGTTGCAGCACCGGCCCCAGCCCAGACCCTAGCCCCAGCCTCAGCCCCGGCTCCAGTTCCCGCCCCAGGCCAGCCCTGCTCCCAGCCCCGGCCCCAGCCCCGGCTCCAGCCCTACCCCAGCCCTGCCCCAGCCCAAGGCCCAGCCTCCAGCCTAGTCCTGCTTCAGCGCCGGCCCCCAACCCAGCCCCAGCCCCGGCCCCAACCTCAGTCCCAGCCCTGCCCCGAGCCTCGGGCCCAGCCCTGTCCCAGGCCCTGCCAAGAATCCAGCCCAGCCCTGCCCCCCGCCCAAGACCTAGACCAGCCCTGCCCTGGACCCAGCCCCAGCCCCAGCCCAGCCCTGCCTTCAGCCACAGCCCCAGCCCCAGCCCCGCCCCGGCCCAGCCCAGCCCCAGCCCAGCCCCTGCCCTGGACCCAGCCCCCCGTCGCAGCCCCCGGCCCCCAGCCCAGACCCTAGCCCAGCCTCAGCCTTGGCTCCAGTCCCCGCCCTGGCCCAGCCCTGCTCCCAGCCCCGGCCCCAGCCCCGGCTCCAGTCCCCGCCCCAGCCCAGCAAAGAACCCAGCCCTGCTCCCAGCCCCGGCCCCAGCACCAGCCCCAGCCCCAGCCCCACCCTCGGCCCAGCCCCAGCCCCACCCTCGGACCCAGCCCAGCCCCAGCCCCAGCCCAGCCCCAGCCACAGCCCTGCCCCAGCCCCAGCCCTAGCCCAGCCCTGCCCCCAGCCCAGCCCCAGCCCCAGCCCAGCCCTGCCCTCAGCCCAGCCCCAGCCCCAGCCCAGCCCTGCCCTCAGCCCCAGCCCCAGCCCCAGCCCTGCCCCAGCCCCAGGCCCGGCCCCAGCCCAGCCCCAGACCTGTCCAAGACTTGGTTCCAGCCCCAGCCCCAGCCCTTCCCCCCAGCCCAGCCCCAGCCCAAGGCCCAGCCTCCAGCCTAGTCCTGCCCCAGCCCCAGCACCAGCCCAGCCCCAGCCCTGGACCCAGGCCCAGCCCAGCCCCAGCCCTGGTCCCAGCCCCAACCCCAGCCCAGCCCTCAGCCCCAGCCCTGACCCAGCCCAGCCCCAGCCCTGCACCCAGCCCCAGCCCCCAGCCCCAGCCCGAACCCTGGCCCCAGCCCCTGCCCCAGCCCAGCCCCAGCCCCATCCCTGCCCCCAGCCCCAGCCCTAGCCCAGCCCTGCCCTCAGCCCAGCCCCAGGCCTGGACCCAGCCCCAACCCTGCCCCGGCCCCAGCCCAGCCCCAGCCCTATACCTGCCCCCAACCCAGCCCTGCCCCAGCCCCACACCTGCCCCAGCCCCAGCCCTAGCCTTGCCCTGCCCTCAGTCCAGCCCCAGGCCTGGACCCAGCACCAGCCCTGCCCAGAACACAGCCCCAGCCCCCACCCCATCCCTGCCCCCACTCCCAGCCGCAGCCCCAGCCCTGCCCCAGCCCCAGCCCCGGCCCCCAGCCCGGCCCCAGCCCAAGGCCCAGCCTCCAGCCTAGTACTGCCCCAGGCACAGCCCCAGCCCTGCCCCAGCCCTGGCTCCTGCCCAGCCCCGGCCCCACCCCAGCCGCAGCCCTGCCCAAGACTTGGTTCCAGCCCCAGCCCCAGCCCCAGACCCAGCCACACCCTCGGCACCAGCCCAGCACCAGCCCTGTCCCCGGCCCCAGCCCAGCCCCAGCCCAGCCCTGTTCCAGCCCCCCGCCCTGCCCCAGCCCCAGCCCCAGCCCGAACTCTGGCCCCAGCCCCGGCCCCAGCCCAGCCCCAGCCCCATCCCTGCCCCCAGCCCCAGCCCTAGCCCAGCCCTGCCCTCAGCCCAGCCCCAGCCCTATACCTGCCCCCAACCCAGCCCTGCCCCAGCCCCACACCTGCCCCAGCCCCAGTCCTAGCCTTGCCCTGCCCTCAGTCCAGCCCCAGCCCAGCCCCCAGCCCCCAGCCCCACCCTCGGCCCCAGCCCAGTTCCAGCCCCAGCCCAGCCCCAGCCACAGCCCTGCCCCAGCCCAGCCCTAGCCCAGCCCTGCCCTCAGCCCAGCCCCAGCCCCAGCCCAGCCCTGCCCTCAGCCCAGGCCCAGCCCTAGCCCCCAGCCCTGCCCTCAGCCCCAGCCCTAGCCCAGCCCTGCCCTCAGCCCAGCCCCAACCCCAGCCCAGCCCTGCCCTCAGCCCAGGCCCAGCCCTAGCCCCAGCCCTGCCCTCAGCCCCAGCCCCAGCCCCAGCCCTGCCCCAGCCCCAGGCCCGGCCCCAGCCCAGCCCCAGACCTGTCCAAGACTTGGTTCCAGCCCCAGCCCCAGCCCTTCCCCCAGCCCAGCCCCAGCCCAAGGCCCAGCCTCCAGCCTAGTCCTGCCCCAGCCCCCAGCACCAGCCCAGCCCCAGCCCTGGACCCAGGCCCAGCCCAGCCCCAGCCCTGGTCCCAGCCCCAACCCCAGCCCAGCCTCAGCCCAGCCCTGACCCAGCCCAGCCCCAGCCCTGCACCCAGCCCCAGCCCCAGCCCGAACCCTGGCCCCAGCCCCCGGCCCCAGCCCAGCCCCAGCCCCATCCCTGCCCCCAGCCCCAGCCCTAGCCCAGCCCTGCCCTCAGCCCAGCCCCAGGCCTGGACCCAGCCCCAACCCTGCCCCGGCCCCAGCCCAGCCCCATCCCCACCCTGGACCCAGCCCCAGCCCCAGCCCAGCCCCAGCCCCACCCTGGACCCAGCACCAGCCCCAGCCCAGCCCCCTGCCCTGGACCCAGCCCCAGCCCCAGCCCAGACCCAGACCCAGCCCTGCCCCCAGCCCAGCCCCACCCACCGCCCAACCCCAGCCCTGCCCCAGCCCAGCCCCATCCCCACCCTGGACCCAGCCCCAGCCCCAGCCCTAGCCCAGCCCTGCCCTCAGCCCAGGCCCAGCCCAGCCCCCAGCCCAGCCCCACCCACAGCCCCAGCCCCAGCCCCAGCCCAGCCTCAGCCCAGCCCCAGCCCAGCCCCTGCCCTGGACCCAGCCCCCGTCGCAGCCCCGGCCCCCAGCTACAACTCCAGCCCTACCCCAGCCCTGCCCCAGCCTCGGGCCCAGCCCTGTCCCAGGCCCAGCCCAGAACCCAGCCCAGCCTCAGCCCCGGCCCCAGCCCAGCCCCTGGCCTGGACCCAGCCCCAGCCCCAGCCCAGCCCCTGCCCTGGACCCAGGCCCAGCCCCAATCCCAGCCCCAGCCCAGCCTCAGCCCCGGCTCCAGTCCCCGCCCCAGCCCAGCCCAGAACCCAGCCCAGCACCAGCCCTGGCCCCAGCCCTGGCCCCAGTCCCAGTCCCAGCCCCAGCCCCAGCCCCAGCCCCAGACCAGCCCCAGCCCAGCACCTGCCCCAGCCCTACCGCAGCCCAGTCCCGGTCCCAGCCCAGTCCCAGCCCTGCCCCCGCCCTTTCCCCGGCCCCAGCCCAGCCCTAGCCCAGCCCTGTTCCAGCCCCCGCCCTGCCCCAGCCCCAGCCCTGCCACCGAACCCAGCCCCAGCCCTACTCCAGCCCTGCCCAAGCCTCGGGCCCAGCCCTTCCCCAGGCCCAGCCGAGACCCCAGCCCAGCCCTAGCCCAGCCCTGTTCCAGCCCCAGCCCTGCCCCAGCCCCAGGCCTGCACCGAAACCAGTCCCAGACCTACTCCAGCCCTGCCCAAGCCTCGGGCCCAGCCCTTCCCCAGGCCCAGCCAAGACCCCAGCCCAGCCCCACCCTCGGCCCCAGCCCCAGCCCCAGCCCAGCCCCAGCCCCACCCTGGACCCAGCACCAGCCCCAGCCCAGCCCCTGCCCAGGCCCCAGCCCCGGCCCCAGCCCAGCCCCAGCCCCATCCCTGCCCCCAGCCCCAGCCCTAGCCCAGCCCTGCCCTCAGCCCAGCCCCAGGCCTGGACCCAGCCCCAACCCTGCCCCGGCCCCAGCCCAGCCCCAGCCCTATACCTGCCCCCAACCCAGCCCTGCCCCAGCCCCACACCTGCCCCAGCCCCAGCCCTAGCCTTGCCCTGCCCTCAGTCCAGCCCCAGGCCTGGACCCAGCCCCAGCCCTGCTCAGAACACAGCCCCAGCCCCCACCCCATCCCTGCCCCCACTCCCAGCCGCAGCCCCAGCCCTGCCCCAGCCCCAGCCCCGGCCCCAGCCCGGCCCCAGCCCAAGGCCCAGCCTCCAGCCTAGTACTGCCCCAGGCACAGCCCCAGCCCTGCCCCAGCCCTGGCTCCTGCCCAGCCCCGGCCCCACCCCAGCCGCAGCCCTGCCCAAGACTTGGTTCCAGCCCCAGCCCCAGCCCCAGCCCCAGCCACACCTCGGCACCAGCCCAGCCCCAGCCCTGTCCCCGGCCCCAGCCCAGCCCCAGCCCAGCCCTGTTCCAGCCCCTGCCCTGCCCCAGCCCCAGCCCTGCACCGAACCCAGTCCCAGCCCTACTCCAGCCCTGCCCAAGCCTCGGGCCCAGCCCTTCCCCAGGCCCAGCCGAGACCCCAGCCCAGCCCCAACCTCGGCCCCAGCCCAGCCCCAGCCCCAGCCCTGCCCCAGCCCAGCCCTAGCACCAGCCCCAGCCCAGCCCCTGCCCTGGACCCAGCCCCAGCCCCAGCCCAGCCCCAGCCCCACCCTGGACCCAGCACCAGCCCCAGCCCAGCCCCTGCCCTGGACCCAGCCCCAGCCCCAGCCCAGACCGGGATCCAGCCCTGCCCAAGCCCAGCCCCACCCACCGCCCAACCCCAGCCCTGCCCCCAGCCCAGCCCCATCCCCACCCTGGACCCAGCCCCAGCCCCAGCCCAGCCCCAGCCCCACCCTGGACCCAGCACCAGCCCCAGCCCAGCCCCTGCCCTGGACCCAGCCACAGCCCCAGCCCAGACCCAGACCCAGCCCTGCCCCAGCCCAGCCCCACCCACCGCCCAAACCCAGCCCTGCCCCCAGCCCAGCCCCATCCCCACCCTGGACCCAGCCCCAGCCCCAGCCCTAGCCCAGCCCTGCCCTCAGCCCAGGCCCAGCCCAGCCCCCAGCCCAGCCCCACCCACGGCCCCAGCCCCAGCCCCAGCCCAGCCCCAGCCCAGCCCCAGCCCAGCCCCTGCCCTGGACCCAGCCCCAGCCCAGCCCCAGCCCCAGCCCTGCCCCAGCCCAGCCCCGGCCCCTGCCCAGCCCCTCTCCCATCCCTGCCCCCAGCCCTGCCCCAGCCACAGCCCCAGCCCCAGCCCTGCCCCAGCTCTGCCCCAGCCCCAGCCCCAGCCCCGGCCCCAGCCCTGCCCCAGCCCCAGACCTAGCCCAGCCCTGCTCTCAGCCCAGGCCCAGCCCAGGCCCCAGCCCAGCCCCACCCACGGCCCCAGCCTTGGCTCCAGCCCAGCCATAGCCCAGCCCCGGCCCCAGCCCCGGCTCCAGCCCTACCCCAGCCCTGCCCCAGCCCAGCCCCAGCCACAGCCCAGCCACAGCCCTGGACCCAGCCCCAGTTGCAGCACCGGCCCCAGCCCAGACCCTAGCCCAGCCTCAGCCCCGGCTCCAGTCCCCGCCCCAGCCCAGCCCAGCTCCCAGCCCCGGCCCCAGCCCCGGCTCCAGCCCTACCCCAGCCCTGCCCCAGCCCAAGGCCCAGCCTCCAGCCTAGTCCTGCTTCAGCGCCGGCCCCAACCCAGCCCCAGCCCCGGCCCCCAACCTCAGTCCCACCCCTGCCCGAGCCTCGGGCCCAGCCCTGTCCCAGGCCCAGCCCAGAATCCAGCCCAGCCCTGCCCCCGCCCAAGACCTAGACCAGCCCTGCCCTTGACCCAGCCCCAGCCCCAGCCCAGCCCTGCCCTCAGCCACAGCCCAGCCCCAGCCCCGCCCCGGCCCAGCCCAGCCACAGCCCAGCCCCTGCCCTGGACCCAGCCCCCGTCGCAGCCCCGGCCCCAGCCCAGACCCTAGCCCAGCCTCAGCCTTGGCTCCAGTCCCCGCCCTGGCCCAGCCCTGCTCCCAGCCCCGGCCCCAGCCCCGGCTCCAGTCCCCGCCCCAGCCCAGCAAAGAACCCAGCCCAGCACCAGCCCCGGCCCCAGCCCAGACCCTAGCCCAGCCTCAGCCCTGGCTCCAGTCCCCGCCCAAGCCCAGCCCTGCTCCCAGCCCCGGCCCCAGCACCAGCCCCAGCCCCAGCCCCACCCTCGGCCCCAGCCCAGCCCCAGCCCCAGCCCAGCCACAGCCACAGCCCTGCCCCAGCCCCAGCCCTAGCCCAGCCCTGCCCTCAGCCCAGCCCCAGCCCCAGCCCAGCCCTGCCCTCAGCCCAGGCCCAGCCCTAGCCCCAGCCCTGCCCTCAGCCCCAGCCCCAGCCCCAGCCCTGCCCCAGCCCCAGGCCCGGCCCCAGCCCAGCCCCAGACCTGTCCAAGACTTGGTTCCAGCCCCAGCCCCAGCCCTTCCCCCAGCCCAGCCCCAGCCCAAGGCCCAGCCTCCAGCCTAGTCCTGCCCCAGCCCCAGCACCAGCCCAGCCCCAGCCCTGGACCCAGGCCCAGCCCAGCCCCAGCCCTGGTCCCAGCCCCAACCCCAGCCCAGCCTCAGCCCCAGCCCTGACCCAGCCCAGCCCCAGCCCTGCACCCAGCCCCAGCCCCAGCCCCAGCCCGAACCGTGGCCCCAGCCCTGGCCCCAGCCCAGCCCCAGCCCCATCCCTGCCCCCAGCCCCAGCCCTAGCCCAGCCCTGCCCTCAGCCCAGCCCCAGGCCTGGACCCAGCCCCAACCCTGCCCCCAGCCCCAGCCCTAGCCCAGCCCTGCCCTCAGCCCAGCCCCAGGCCTGGACCCAGCCCCAACCCTGCCCCGGCCCCAGCCCAGCCCCAGCCCTATACCTGCCCCCAACCCAGCCCTGCCCCAGCCCCACACCTGCCCCAGCCAAAGCCCTAGCCTTGCCCTGGGCTCAGTCCAGCCCCAGGCCTGGACCCAGCCCCAGCCCTGCCCCAGCCCCAGCCCCGGCCCCAGCCCGGCCCCAGCCCAAGGCCCAGCCTCCAGCCTAGTACTGCCCCAGGCACAGCCCCAGCCCTGCCCCAGCCCTGGCTCCTGCCCAGCCCCGGCCCCACCCCAGCCGCAGCCCTGCCCAAGACTTGGTTCCAGCCCCAGCCCCAGCCCCAGCCCCAGCCCCAGCCACACCCTCGGCACCAGCCCAGCCCCAGCCCTGTCCCCGGCCCCAGCCCAGCCCCAGCCCAGCCCTGTTCCAGCCCCCGCCCTGCCCCAGCCCCAGCCCTGCACCGAACCCAGCCCCAGCCCTACTCCAGCCCTGCCCAAGCCTCGGGCCCAGCCCTTCCCCAGGCCCAGCCAAGACCCCAGCCCAGCCCCACCCTCGGCCCCAGCCCAGCCCCAGCCCCAGCCCTGCCCCAGCCCAGCCCTAGCACCAGCCCCAGCCCAGCCCCTGCGCTGGACCCAGCCCCAGCCCCAGCCCAGCCCCAGCCCCACCCTGGACCCAGCACCAGCCCCAGCCCAGCCCCCTGCCCTGGACCCAGCCACAGCCCCAGCCCAGACCGAGATCCAGCCCTGCCCCAGCCCAGCCCCACCCACCGCCCAACCCCAGCCCTGCCCCCAGCCCAGCCCCATCCCCACCCTGGACCCAGCCCCAGCCCCAGCCCTAGCCCAGCCCCCAGCCCAGCCCCACCCACGGCCCCAGCCCCAGCCCCAGCCCAGCCCCAGCCCAGCCCCAGCCCAGCCCCGGCCCCAGCCCCAGCCCTGCCCCCAACCCAGCCCCAGCCCCGGCCCCAACCTCAGTCCCAGCCCTGCTCACAGCCCCGGCCCCAGCTCCAACTCCAGCCCTACCCCAGCCCTGCCCCAGCCTCGGGCCCAGCCCTGTCCCAGGCCCAGCCCAGAACCCAGCCCAGCCTCAGCCCCGGCCCCAGCCCAGCCCCTGGCCTGGACCCAGCCCCAGCCCCAGCCCAGCCCCTGCCCTGGACCCAGGCCCAGCCCAATCCCAGCCCCAGCCCAGCCTCAGCCCCGGCTCCAGTCCCCGCCCCAGCCCAGCCCAGAACCCAGCCCAGCACCAGCCCTGGCCCCAGCCCTGGCCCCAGTCCCAGTCCCAGCCCCAGCCCCAGCCCCAGCCCCAGCCCCAGCCCCAGCCCCAGCCCAGCCCCAGCCCAGCACCTGCCCCAGCCCTACCGCAGCCCAGTCCTGGTCCCAGCCCAGTCCCAGCCCTGCCCCCGCCCTTTCCCCGGCCCCAGCCCAGCCCTAGCCCAGCCCTGTTCCAGCCCCAGCCCTGCCCCAGCCCCAGGCCTGCACCGAAACCAGTCCCAGACCTACTCCAGCCCTGCCCAAGCCTCGGGCCCAGCCCTTCCCCAGGCCCAGCCAAGACCCCAGCCCAGCCCCACCCTCGGCCCCAGCCCCAGCCCCAGCCCAGCCCCAGCCCCACCCTGGACCCAGCACCAGCCCCAGCCCAGCCCCTGCCCAGGCCCCAGCCCCGGCCCCAGCCCAGCCCCAGCCCCATCCCTGCCCCCAGCCCCAGCCCTAGCCCAGCCCTGCCCTCAGCCCAGCCCCAGGCCTGGACCCAGCCCCAACCCTGCCCCGGCCCCAGCCCAGCCCCAGCCCTATACCTGCCCCCAACCCAGCCCTGCCCCAGCCCCACACCTGCCCCAGCCCCAGCCCTAGCCTTGCCCTGCCCTCAGTCCAGCCCCAGGCCTGGACCCAGCCCCAGCCCTGCTCAGAACACAGCCCCAGCCCCCACCCCATCCCTGCCCCCACTCCCAGCCGCAGCCCCAGCCCTGCCCCAGCCCCAGCCCCGGCCCCAGCCCGGCCCCAGCCCAAGGCCCAGCCTCCAGCCTAGTACTGCCCCAGGCACAGCCCCAGCCCTGCCCCAGCCCTGGCTCCTGCCCAGCCCCGGCCCCACCCCAGCCGCAGCCCTGCCCAAGACTTGGTTCCCAGCCCCAGCCCCAGCCCCCAGCCCCAGCCACACCCTCGGCACCAGCCCAGCCCCAGCCCTGTCCCCCGGCCCCAGCCCAGCCCCAGCCCAGCCCTGTTCCAGCCCCTGCCCTGCCCCAGCCCCAGCCCTGCACCGAACCCAGTCCCAGCCCTACTCCAGCCCTGCCCAAGCCTCGGGCCCAGCCCTTCCCCAGGCCCAGCCGAGACCCCAGCCCAGCCCCAACCTCGGCCCCAGCCCAGCCCCAGCCCCAGCCCTGCCCCAGCCCAGCCCTAGCACCAGCCCCAGCCCAGCCCCTGCCCTGGACCCAGCCCCAGCCCCAGCCCAGCCCCAGCCCCACCCTGGACCCAGCACCAGCCCCAGCCCAGCCCCTGCCCTGGACCCAGCCCCAGCCCCAGCCCAGACCGGGATCCAGCCCTGCCCAAGCCCAGCCCCACCCACCGCCCAACCTCAGCCCTGCCCCCAGCCCAGCCCCATCCCCACCCTGGACCCAGCCCCAGCCCCAGCCCAGCCCCAGCCCCCACCCTGGACCCAGCACCAGCCCCAGCCCAGCCCCTGCCCTGGACCCAGCCACAGCCCCAGCCCAGACCCAGACCCAGCCCTGCCCCAGCCCAGCCCCACCCACCGCCCAAACCCAGCCCTGCCCCCAGCCCAGCCCCATCCCCACCCCTGGACCCAGCCCCAGCCCCAGCCCTAGCCCAGCCCTGCCCTCAGCCCAGGCCCAGCCCCAGCCCCCAGCCCAGCCCCACCCACGGCCCCAGCCCCAGCCCCAGCCCAGCCCCAGCCCAGCCCCAGCCCAGCCCCTGCCCTGGACCCAGCCCCAGCCCAGCCCCAGCCCCAGCCCTGCCCCAGCCCAGCCCCGGCCCCTGCCCAGCCCCTCTCCCATCCCTGCCCCCAGCCCTGCCCCAGCCACAGCCCCAGCCCCAGCCCTGCCCCAGCTCTGCCCCAGCCCCAGCCCCAGCCCCGGCCCCAGCCCCTGCCCCAGCCCCAGACCTAGCCCAGCCCTGCTCTCAGCCCAGGCCCAGCCCAGGCCCCAGCCCAGCCCCACCCACGGCCCCAGCCTTGGCTCCAGCCCAGCCATAGCCCAGCCCCGGCCCCAGCCCCGGCTCCAGCCCTACCCCAGCCCCTGCCCCAGCCCAGCCCCAGCCACAGCCCAGCCACAGCCCTGGACCCAGCCCCAGTTGCAGCACCGGCCCCAGCCCAGACCCTAGCCCAGCCTCAGCCCCGGCTCCAGTCCCCGCCCCAGCCCAGCCCAGCTCCCAGCCCCGGCCCCAGCCCCGGCTCCAGCCCTACCCCAGCCCTGCCCCAGCCCAAGGCCCAGCCTCCAGCCTAGTCCTGCTTCAGCGCCGGCCCCAACCCAGCCCCAGCCCCGGCCCCAACCTCAGTCCCAGCCCTGCCCGAGCCTGGCCCAGCCCTGTCCCAGGCCCAGCCCAGAATCCAGCCCAGCCCTGCCCCCGCCCAAGACCTAGACCAGCCCTGCCCTTGACCCAGCCCCAGCCCCAGCCCAGCCCTGCCCTCAGCCACAGCCCAGCCCCAGCCCCGCCCCGGCCCAGCCCAGCCCCAGCCCAGCCCCTGCCCTGGACCCAGCCCCCGTCGCAGCCCCCGGCCCCAGCCCAGACCCTAGCCCAGCCTCAGCCCTGGCTCCAGTCCCCCGCCCAAGCCCAGCCCTGCTCCCAGCCCCGGCCCCAGCACCAGCCCCAGCCCCAGCCCCACCCTCGGCCCCAGCCCAGCCCCAGCCCCAGCCCAGCCACAGCCACAGCCCTGCCCCAGCCCCAGCCCTAGCCCAGCCCTGCCCTCAGCCCAGCCCCAGCCCCAGCCCAGCCCTGCCCTCAGCCCAGGCCCAGCCCTAGCCCCAGCCCTGCCCTCAGCCCCAGCCCCAGCCCTGCCCCAGCCCCAGGCCCGGCCCCAGCCCAGCCCCAGACCTGTCCAAGACTTGGTTCCAGCCCCAGCCCCAGCCCTTCCCCCAGCCCAGCCCCAGCCCCATCCCTGCCCCCAGCCCCAGCCCTAGCCCAGCCCTGCCCTCAGCCCAGCCCCAGGCCTGGACCCAGCCCCAACCCTGCCCCCAGCCCCAGCCCTAGCCCAGCCCTGCCCTCAGCCCAGCCCCAGGCCTGGACCCAGCCCCAACCCTGCCCCGGCCCCGGCCCCAGCCCAGCCCCAGCCCTATACCTGCCCCCAACCCAGCCCTGCCCCAGCCCCACACCTGCCCCAGCCCCAGCCCTAGCCTTGCCCTGGGCTCAGTCCAGCCCCAGGCCTGGACCCAGCCCCAGCCCTGCCCCAGCCCCAGCCCCGGCCCCAGCCCGGCCCCAGCCCAAGGCCCAGCCTCCAGCCTAGTACTGCCCCAGGCACAGCCCCAGCCCTGCCCCAGCCCTGGCTCCTGCCCAGCCCCGGCCCCACCCCCAGCCGCAGCCCTGCCCAAGACTTGGTTCCAGCCCCAGCCCCAGCCCCAGCCCCAGCCCCAGCCACACCCTCGGCACCAGCCCAGCCCCAGCCCTGTCCCCGGCCCCAGCCCAGCCCCAGCCCAGCCCTGTTCCAGCCCCCGCCCTGCCCCAGCCCCAGCCCTCCACCGAACCCAGTCCCAGCCCTACTCCAGCCCTGCCCAAGCCTCGGGCCCAGCCATTCCCCAGGCCCAGCCAAGACCCCAGCCCAGCCCCACCCTCGGCCCCAGCCCAGCCCCAGCCCCAGCCCAGCCCCAGCCCCACACTGGACCCAGCACCAGCCCCAGCCCTGCCCCAGCCCTGGCTCCTGCCCAGCCCCGGCCCCACCCCAGCCGCAGCCCTGCCCAAGACTTGGTTCCAGCCCCAGCCCCAGCCCCAGCCCCAGCCACACCCTCGGCACCAGCCCAGCACCAGCCCTGTCCCCGGCCCCAGCCCAGCCCCAGCCCAGCCCTGTTCCAGCCCCCGCCCTGCCCCAGCCCCAGCCCCAGCCCGAACTCTGGCCCCAGCCCCGGCCCCAGCCCAGCCCCAGCCCCATCCCTGCCCCCAGCCCCAGCCCCTAGCCCAGCCCTGCCCTCAGCCCAGCCCCAGGCCTGGACCCAGCCCCAACCCTGCCCCGGCCCCAGCCCTGCCCCATCCCCACCCTGGACCCAGCCCCAGCCCCAGCCCAGCCCCAGCCCCACCCTGGACCCAGCACCAGCCCCAGCCCAGCCCCTGCCCTGGACCCAGCCCCAGCCCCAGCCCAGACCCAGACCCAGCCCTGCCCCAGCCCAGCCCCACCCACCGCCCAACCCCAGCCCTGCCCCCAGCCCAGCCCCATCCCCACCCTGGACCCAGCCCCAGCCCCAGCCCTAGCCCAGCCCTGCCCTCAGCCCAGGCCCAGCCCAGCCCCCAGCCCAGCCCCACCCACGGCCCCAGCCCCAGCCCCAGCCCAGCCCCAGCCCAGCCCCAGCCCAGCCCCTGCCCTGGACCCAGCCCCCGTCGCAGCCCCGGCCCCCAGCTCCAACTCCAGCCCTACCCCAGCCCTGCCCCAGCCTCGGGCCCAGCCCTGTCCCAGGCCCAGCCCAGAACCCAGCCCAGCCTCAGCCCCGGCCCCAGCCCAGCCCCTGGCCTGGACCCAGCCCCAGCCCCAGCCCAGCCCCTGCCCTGGACCCAGGCCCAGCCCAATCCCAGCCCCAGCCCAGCCTCAGCCCCGGCTCCAGTCCCCGCCCCAGCCCAGCCCAGAACCCAGCCCAGCACCAGCCCTGGCCCCAGCCCTGGCCCCAGTCCCAGTCCCAGCCCCAGCCCCAGCCCCAGCCCCAGCCCCAGCCCCAGCCCCAGCCCCAGACCAGCCCCAGCCCAGCACCTGCCCCAGCCCTACCGCAGCCCAGTCCCGGTCCCAGCCCAGTCCCAGCCCTGCCCCCGCCCTTTCCCCGGCCCCAGCCCAGCCCTAGCCCAGCCCTGTTCCAGCCCCCGCCCTGCCCCAGCCCCAGCCCTGCACCGAACCCAGCCCCAGCCCTACTCCAGCCCTGCCCAAGCCTCGGGCCCAGCCCTTCCCCAGGCCCAGCCGAGACCCCAGCCCAGCCCTAGCCCAGCCCTGTTCCAGCCCCAGCCCTGCCCCAGCCCCAGGCCTGCACCGAAACCAGTCCCAGACCTACTCCAGCCCTGCCCAAGCCTCGGGCCCAGCCCTTCCCCAGGCCCAGCCAAGACCCCAGCCCAGCCCCACCCTCGGCCCCCAGCCCCAGCCCCAGCCCAGCCCCAGCCCCACCCTGGACCCAGCACCAGCCCCAGCCCAGCCCCTGCCCAGGCCCCAGCCCCGGCCCCAGCCCAGCCCCAGCCCCATCCCTGCCCCCAGCCCCAGCCCTAGCCCAGCCCTGCCCTCAGCCCAGCCCCAGGCCTGGACCCAGCCCCAACCCTGCCCCGGCCCCAGCCCAGCCCCAGCCCTATACCTGCCCCCAACCCAGCCCTGCCCCAGCCCCACACCTGCCCCAGCCCCAGCCCTAGCCTTGCCCTGCCCTCAGTCCAGCCCCAGGCCTGGACCCAGCCCCAGCCCTGCTCAGAACACAGCCCCAGCCCCCACCCCATCCCTGCCCCCACTCCCAGCCGCAGCCCCAGCCCTGCCCCAGCCCCAGCCCCGGCCCCAGCCCGGCCCCCAGCCCAAGGCCCAGCCTCCAGCCTAGTACTGCCCCAGGCACAGCCCCAGCCCTGCCCCAGCCCTGGCTCCTGCCCAGCCCCGGCCCCCACCCCAGCCGCAGCCCTGCCCAAGACTTGGTTCCAGCCCCAGCCCCAGCCCCAGCCCCAGCCACACCCTCGGCACCAGCCCAGCCCCAGCCCTGTCCCCGGCCCCAGCCCAGCCCCAGCCCAGCCCTGTTCCAGCCCCTGCCCTGCCCCAGCCCCAGCCCTGCACCGAACCCAGTCCCAGCCCTACTCCAGCCCTGCCCAAGCCTCGGGCCCAGCCCTTCCCCAGGCCCAGCCGAGACCCCAGCCCAGCCCCAACCTCGGCCCCAGCCCAGCCCCAGCCCCAGCCCTGCCCCAGCCCAGCCCTAGCACCAGCCCCAGCCCAGCCCCTGCCCTGGACCCAGCCCCAGCCCCAGCCCAGCCCCAGCCCCACCCTGGACCCAGCACCAGCCCCAGCCCAGCCCCTGCCCTGGACCCAGCCCCAGCCCCAGCCCAGACCGGGTTCCAGCCCTGCCCAAGCCCAGCCCCACCCACCGCCCAACCCCAGCCCTGCCCCCAGCCCAGCCCCATCCCCACCCTGGACCCAGCCCCAGCCCCAGCCCAGCCCCAGCCCCACCCTGGACCCAGCACCAGCCCCAGCCCAGCCCCTGCCCTGGACCCAGCCACAGCCCCAGCCCAGACCCAGACCCAGCCCTGCCCCAGCCCAGCCCCATCCCCACCCTGGACCCAGCCCCAGCCCCAGCCCTAGCCCAGCCCTGCCCTCAGCCCAGGCCCAGCCCAGCCCCCAGCCCAGCCCCACCCACGGCCCCAGCCCCAGCCCCAGCCCAGCCCCAGCCCAGCCCCAGCCCAGCCCCTGCCCTGGACCCAGCCCCAGCCCAGCCCCAGCCCCAGCCCTGCCCCAGCCCAGCCCCGGCCCCTGCCCAGCCCCTCTCCCATCCCTGCCCCCAGCCCTGCCCCAGCCACAGCCCCAGCCCCAGCCCTGCCCCAGCTCTGCCCCAGCCCCAGCCCCAGCCCCGGCCCAAGCCCTGCCCCAGCCCCAGACCTAGCCCAGCCCTGCTCTCAGCCCAGGCCCAGCCCAGGCCCCAGCCCAGCCCCACCCACGGCCCCAGCCTTGGCTCCAGCCCAGCCATAGCCCAGCCCCGGCCCCAGCCCCGGCTCCAGCCCTACCCCAGCCCTGCCCCAGCCCAGCCACAGCCACAGCCCAGCCACAGCCCTGGACCCAGCCCCAGTTGCAGCACCGGCCCCAGCCCAGACCCTAGCCCAGCCTCAGCCCCGGCTCCAGTCCCCGCCCCAGCCCAGCCCAGCTCCCAGCCCCGGCCCCAGCCCCGGCTCCAGCCCTACCCCAGCCCTGCCCCAGCCCAAGGCCCAGCCTCCAGCCTAGTCCTGCTTCAGCGCCGGCCCCAACCCAGCCCCAGCCCCGGCCCCAACCTCAGTCCCAGCCCTGCCCGAGCCTCGGGCCCAGCCCTGTCCCAGGCCCAGCCCAGAATCCAGCCCAGCCCTGCCCCCGCCCAAGACCTAGACCAGCCCTGCCCTTGACCCAGCCCCAGCCCCAGCCCAGCCCTGCCCTCAGCCACAGCCCAGCCCCAGCCCCGCCCCGGCCCAGCCCAGCCCCAGCCCAGCCCCTGCCCTGGACCCAGCCCCCGTCGCAGCCCCGGCCCCAGCCCAGACCCTAGCCCAGCCTCAGCCTTGGCTCCAGTCCCCGCCCTGGCCCAGCCCTGCTCCCAGCCCCGGCCCCAGCCCCGGCTCCAGTCCCCGCCCCAGCCCAGCAAAGAACCCAGCCCAGCACCAGCCCCGGCCCCAGCCCAGACCCTAGCCCAGCCTCAGCCCTGGCTCCAGTCCCCGCCCAAGCCCAGCCCTGCTCCCAGCCCCGGCCCCAGCACCAGCCCCAGCCCCAGCCCCACCCTCGGCCCCAGCCCAGCCCCAGCCCCAGCCCAGCCACAGCCACAGCCCTGCCCCAGCCCCAGCCCTAGCCCAGCCCTGCCCTCAGCCCAGCCCCAGCCCCAGCCCAGCCCTGCCCTCAGCCCAGGCCCAGCCCTAGCCCCAGCCCTGCCCTCAGCCCCAGCCCCAGCCCCAGCCCTGCCCCAGCCCCAGGCCCGGCCCCAGCCCAGCCCCAGACCTGTCCAAGACTTGGTTCCAGCCCCAGCCCCAGCCCTTCCCCCAGCCCAGCCCCAGCCCAAGGCCCAGCCTCCAGCCTAGTCCTGCCCCAGCCCCAGCACCAGCCCAACCCCAGCCCTGGACCCAGGCCCAGCCCAGCCCCAGCCCTGGTCCCAGCCCCAACCCCAGCCCAGCCTCAGCCCCAGCCCTGACCCAGCCCAGCCCCAGCCCTGCACCCAGCCCCAGCCCCAGCCCCAGCCCGAACCGTGGCCCCAGCCCTGGCCCCAGCCCAGCCCCAGCCCCATCCCTGCCCCCAGCCCCAGCCCTAGCCCAGCCCTGCCCTCAGCCCAGCCCCAGGCCTGGACCCAGCCCCAACCCTGCCCCCAGCCCCAGCCCTAGCCCAGCCCTGCCCTCAGCCCAGCCCCAGGCCTGGACCCAGCCCCAACCCTGCCCCGGCCCCAGCCCAGCCCCAGCCCTATACCTGCCCCCAACCCAGCCCTGCCCCAGCCCCACACCTGCCCCAGCCCCAGCCCTAGCCTTGCCCTGGGCTCAGTCCAGCCCCAGGCCTGGACCCAGCCCCAGCCCTGCCCCAGCCCCCAGCCCCGGCCCCAGCCCGGCCCCAGCCCAAGGCCCAGCCTCCAGCCTAGTACTGCCCCAGGCACAGCCCCAGCCCTGCCCCAGCCCTGGCTCCTGCCCAGCCCCGGCCCCACCCCAGCCGCAGCCCTGCCCAAGACTTGGTTCCAGCCCCAGCCCCAGCCCCAGCCCCAGCCACACCCTCGGCAACAGCCCAGCCCCAGCCCTGTCCCCGGCCCCAGCCCAGCCCCAGCCCAGCCCTGTTCCAGCCCCCGCCCTGCCCCAGCCCCAGCCCTGCACCGAACCCAGTCCCAGCCCTACTCCAGCCCTGCCCAAGCCTCGGGCCCAGCCATTCCCCAGGCCCAGCCAAGACCCCAGCCCAGCCCCACCCTCGGCCCCAGCCCAGCCCCAGCCCCAGCCCAGCCCCAGCCCCACACTGGACCCAGTACCAGCCCCAGCCCAGCCCCTGCCCTGGACCCAGCCCCAGCCCCAGCCCCAGACCTAGCCCAGCCCTGCTCTCATCCCAGGCCCAGCCCAGCCCCCAGCCCAGCCCCACCCACGGCCCCAGCCTTGGCTCCAGCCCAGCCGTAGCCCAGCCCCGGCCCCAGCCCTGGCTCCAGCCCTACCCCAGCCCTGCCCCAGCCCAGCCCCAGCCACAGCCCAGCCCCAGCCCTGGACCCAGCCCCAGTTGCAGCACCGGCCCCAGCCCAGACCCTAGCCCAGCCTCAGCCCCGGCTCCAGTCCCCGCCCCAGCCCAGCCCTGCTCCCAGCCCCGGCCCCAGCCCCGGCTCCAGCCCTACCCCAGCCCTGCCCCAGCCCAAGGCCCAGCCTCCAGCCTAGTCCTGCTTCAGCGCCGGCCCCAACCCAGCCCCAGCCCCGGCCCCAACCTCAGTCCCAGCCCTGCCCGAGCCTCGGGCCCAGCCCTGTCCCAGGCCCTGCCAAGAATCCAGCCCAGCCCTGCCCCCGCCCAAGACCTAGACCAGCCCTGCCCTGGACCCAGCCCCAGCCCCAGCCCAGCCCTGCCCTCAGCCACAGCCCAGCCCCAGCCCCGCCCCGGCCCAGCCCAGCCCCAGCCCAGCCCCTGCCCTGGACTCAGCCCTCGTAGCAGCCCCGGCCCCAGCCCAGACCCTAGCCCAGCCTCAGCCTTGGCTCCAGTCCCCGCCCTGGCCCAGCCCTGCTCCCAGCCCCGGCCCCCAGCCCCGGCTCCAGTCCCCGTCCCAGCCCAGCAAAGAACCCAGCCCTGCTCCCAGCCCCGGCCCAGCACCAGCCCCAGCCCCAGCCCCACCCTCGGCCCCAGCCCCAGCCCCACCCTCGGACCCAGCCCAGCCCCAGCCCCAGCCCAGCCCTGCCCTCAGCCCAGGCCCAGCCCTAGCCCAGCCCTGCCCTCAGCCCCAGCCCCAGCCCCAGCCCTGCCCCAGCCCCAGGCCCGGCCCCAGCCCAGCCCCAGACCTGTCCAAGACTTGGTTCCAGCCCCAGCCCCAGCCCTTCCCCCAGCCCAGCCCCAGCCCAAGGCCCAGCCTCCAGCCTAGTCCTGCCCCAGCCCCAGCACCAGCCCAGCCCCAGCCCTGGACCCAGGCCCAGCCCAGCCCCAGCCCTGGTCCCAGCCCCAACCCCAGCCCAGCCTCAGCCCCAGCCCTGACCCAGCCCAGCCCCAGCCCTGCACCCAGCCCCAGCCCCAGCCCCAGCCCGAACCCTGGCCCCAGCCCCCGCCCCAGCCCAGCCCCAGCCCCATCCCTGCCCCCAGCCCCAGCCCTAGCCCAGCCCTGCCCTCAGCCCAGCCCCAGCCCTGGTCCCAGCCCCAACCCCAGCCCAGCCTCAGCCCCAGCCCTGACCCAGCCCAGCCCCAGCCCTGCACCCAGCCCCAGCCCCAGCCCCAGCGCCCCAGCCCTGCACCCAGCCCCAGCCCCAGCCCCAGCCCGAACCCTGGCCCCAGCCCCCGCCCCAGCCCAGCCCCAGCCCCATCCCTGCCCCCAGCCCCAGCCCTAGCCCAGCCCTGCCCTCCAGCCCAGCCCCAGCCCTATACCTGCCCCCAACCCAGCCCTGCCCCAGCCCCACACCTGCCCCAGCCCCAGCCCTAGCCTTGCCCTGGGCTCAGTCCAGCCCCAGGCCTGGACCCAGCACCAGCCCTGCCCAGAACACAGCCCCAGCCCCCACCCCATCCCTGCCCCCACTCCCAGCCGCAGCCCCAGCCCTGCCCCAGCCCCAGCCCCGGCCCCAGCCCGGCCCCAGCCCAAGGCCCAGCCTCCAGCCTAGTACTGCCCCAGGCACAGCCCCAGCCCTGCCCCAGCCCTGGCTCCTGCCCAGCCCCAGCCCCACCCCAGCCGCAGCCCTGCCCATTGGTTCCAGCCCCAGCCCCAGCCCCAGCCCCAGCCACACCCTCGGCACCAGCCCAGCACCAGCCCTGTCCCCGGCCCCAGCCCAGCCCCAGCCCCAGCCCTGTTCCAGCCCCCGCCCTGCCCCAGCCCCAGCCCCAGCCCGAACTCTGGCCCCAGCCCCGGCCCCAGCCCAGCCCCAGCCCCATCCCTGCCCCCAGCCCCAGCCCTAGCCCAGCCCTGCCCTCAGCCCAGCCCCAGCCCTATACCTGCCCCCAACCCAGCCCTGCCCCAGCCTCACACCTGCCCCAGCCCCAGCCCTAGCCTTGCCCTGCCCCTCAGTCCAGCCCCAGCCCAGCCCCAGCCCCAGCCCCACCCTCGGCCCCAGCCCAGTCCCAGCCCCAGCCCAGCCCCAGCCACAGCCCTGCCCCAGCCCCAGCCCTAGCCCAGCCCTGCCCTCAGCCCAGCCCCAGCCCCAGTCCAGCCCTGCCCTCAGCCCAGGCCCAGCCCTAGCCCCAGCCCTGCCCTCAGCCCCAGCCCTAGCCCAGCCCTGCCCTCAGCCCAGCCCCCAGCCCCAGCCCAGCCCTGCCCTCAGCCCAGGCCCAGCCCTAGCCCCAGCCCTGCCCTCAGCCCCAGCCCCAGCCCCAGCCCTGCCCCAGCCCCAGGCCCGGCCCCAGCCCAGCCCCAGACCTGTCCAAGACTTGGTTCCAGCCCCAGCCCCAGCCCTTCCCCCAGCCCAGCCCCAGCCCAAGGCCCAGCCTCCAGCCTAGTCCTGCCCCAGCCCCAGCACCAGCCCAGCCCCAGCCCTGGACCCAGGCCCAGCCCAGCCCCAGCCCTGGTCCCAGACCCAACCCCAGCCCAGCCTCAGCCCCAGCCCTGACCCAGCCCAGCCCCAGCCCTGCACCCAGCCCCAGCCCCAGCCCGAACCCTGGCCCCAGCCCCGGCCCCAGCCCAGCCCCAGCCCCATCCCTGCCCCCAGCCCCAGCCCTAGCCCAGCCCTGCCCTCAGCCCAGCCCCAGGCCTGGACCCAGCCCCAACCCTGCCCCGGCCCCAGCCCAGCCCCATCCCCACCCTGGACCCAGCCCCAGCCCCAGCCCAGCCCCAGCCCCCACCCTGGACCCAGCACCAGCCGCAGCCCAGCCCCTGCCCTGGACCCAGCCACAGCCCCAGCCCAGACCCAGACCCAGCCCTGCCCCAGCCCAGCCCCACCCACTGCCCAACCCCAGCCCTGCCCCCAGCCCAGCCCCATCCCCACCCTGGACCCAGCCCCAGCCCCAGCCCTAGCCCAGCCCTGCCCTCAGCCCAGGCCCAGCCCAGCCCCCAGCCCAGCCCCACCCACGGCCCCAGCCCCAGCCCCAGCCCAGCCCCAGCCCAGCCCCCTGCCCTGGACCCAGCCCCCGTCGCAGCCCCGGCCCCAGCCCAGACCCTAGCCCAGCCTCAGCCTTGGCTCCAGTCCCCGCCCCGGCCCAGCCCTGCTCCCAGCCCCGGCCCCAGCCCCGGCTCCAGTCCCCGCCCCAGCCCAGCAAAGAACCCAGCCCAGCACCAGCCCCGGGCCCCAGCCCAGACCCTAGCCCAGCCTCAGCCCTGGCTCCAGTCCCCCGCCCCAGCCCAGCCCTGCTCCCAGCCCCGGCCCCAGCACCAGCCCCAGCCCCAGCCCCACCCTCGGCCCCCAGCCCCAGCCCCAGCCCCAGCCCAGCCACAGCCACAGCCCTGCCCCCAGCCCCAGCCCTAGCCCAGCCCTGCCCTCAGCCCAGCCCCAGCCCCAGCCCAGCCCTGCCCTCAGCCCAGGCCCAGCCCTAGCCCCAGCCCTGCCCTCAGCCCCAGCCCCAGCCCCAGCCCTGCCCCAGCCCCAGGCCCGGCCCCAGCCCAGCCCCAGACCTGTCCAAGACTTGGTTCCAGCTCCAGCCCCAGCCCAAGGCCCAGCCTCCAGCCTAGTCCTGCCCCAGCCCCAGCACCAGCCCAGCCCCAGCCCTGGACCCAGGCCCAGCCCAGCCCCAGCCCTGGTCCCAGCCCCAACCCCAGCCCAGCCTCAGCCCCAGCCCTGACCCAGCCCAGCCCCAGCCCTGCACCCAGCCCCAGCCCCAGCCCCAGCCCGAACCCTGGCCCCAGCCCCGGCCCCAGCCCAGCCCCAGCCCCATCCCTGCCCCCAGCCCCAGCCCTAGCCCAGCCCTGCCCTCAGCCCAGTCCCCAGGCCTGGACCCAGCCCCAACCCTGCCCCCGGCCCCAGCCCAGCCCCAGCCCTATACCTGCCCCCAACCCAGCCCTGCCCCAGCCCCACACCTGCCCCAGCCCCAGCCCTAGCCTTGCCCTGGGCTCAGTCCAGCCCCAGGCCTGGACCCAGCCCCCAGCCCTGCCCCAGCCCCAGCCCCGGCCCCAGCCCGGCCCCCAGCCCAAGGCCCAGCCTCCAGCCTAGTACTGTCCCAGGCACAGCCCCATCCCTGCCCCAGCCCTGGCTCCTGCCCAGCCCCGGCCCCACCCCAGCCGCAGCCCTGCCCAAGACTTGGTTCCAGCCCCAGCCCCAGCCCCAGCCCCAGCCACACCCTCGGCACCAGCCCAGCCCCAGCCCTGTCCCCGGCCCCAGCCCAGCCCCAGCCCAGCCCTGTTCCAGCCCCCGCCCTGCCCCAGCCCCAGCCCTCCACCGAACCCAGTCCCAGCCCTACTCCAGCCCTGCCCAAGCCTCGGGCCCAGCCATTCCCCAGGCCCAGCCAAGACCCCAGCCCAGCCCCACCCTCGGCCCCCAGCCCAGCCCCAGCCCCAGCCCAGCCCCAGCCCCACACTGGACCCAGCACCAGCCCCAGCCCAGCCCCTGCCCTGGACCCAGCCCCAGCCCCAGCCCCAGACCTAGCCCAGCCCTGCTCTCATCCCAGGCGCAGCCCAGCCCCCAGCCCAGCCCCACCCACGGCCCCAGCCTTGGCTCCAGCCCAGCCGTAGCCCAGCCCCGGCCCCAGCCCTGGCTCCAGCCCTACCCCAGCCCTGCCCCAGCCCAGCCCCAGCCACAGCCCAGCCACAGCCCTGGACCCAGCCCCAGTTGCAGCCCCGGCCACAGCCCAGACCCTAGCCCAGCCTCAGCCCCGGCTCCAGTCCCCGCCCCAGCCCAGCCCTGCTCCCAGCCCCGGCCCCAGCCCCGGCTCCAGCCCTACCCCAGCCCTGCCCCAGCCCAAGGCCCAGCCTCCAGCCTAGTCCTGCTTCAGCGCCGGCCCCAACCCAGCCCCAGCCCCAGCCCAGCCCTGCCCTCAGCCCCAACCCAGCCCCAGCCCCGGCCCCAACCTCAGTCCCAGCCCTGCCCGAGTCTCGGGCCCAGGCCTGTCCCAGGCCCAGCCCAGAATCCAGCCCAGCCCTGCCCCGCCCAAGACCTAGACCAGCCCTGCCCTGGACCCAGCCCCAGCCCCAGCCCAGCCCTGCCCTCAGCCACAGCCCAGCCCCAGCCCCGCCCCGGCCCAGCCCAGCCCCAGCCCAGCCCCCTGCCCTGGACCCAGACCCCGTCGCAGCCCCGGCCCCAGCCCAGACCCTAGCCCAGCCTCAGCCTTGGCTCCAGTCCCCGCCCCGGCCCAGCCCTGCTCCCAGCCCCGGCCCCAGCCCCGGCTCCAGTCCCCGCCCCAGCCCAGCAAAGAACCCAGCCCAGCACCCAGCCCCGGCCCCAGCCCAGACCCTAGCCCAGCCTCAGCCCTGGCTCCAGTCCCTGCCCAAGCCCAGCCCTGCTCCCAGCCCCGGCCCCAGCACCAGCCCCAGCCCCAGCCCCAGCACCAGCCCCAGCCCCAGCCCCACCCTCGAACCCAGCCTAGCCCCAGCCCCAGCCCAGCCCCAGCCACAGCCCTGCCCCAGCCCCAGCCCTAGCCCAGCCCTGCCCTCAGCCCAGCCCCAGCCGCAGCCCAGCCCTGCCCTCAGCCCAGGCCCAGCCCTAGCCCAGCCCTGCCCTCAGCCCCAGCCCCAGCCCCAGCCCTGCCCCAGCCCCAGGCCCGGCCCCAGCCCAGCCCCAGACCTGTCCAAGACTTGGTTCCAGCCCCAGCCCCAGCCCTTCCCCCAGCCCAGCCCGAGCCCAAGGCCCAGCCTCCAGCCTAGTCCTGCCCCAGCCCCAGCACCAGCCCAGCCCCAGCCCTGGTCCCAGCCCCAACCCCAGCCCAGCCTCAGCCCCAGCCCTGACCCAGCCCAGCCCTAGCCCTGCACCCAGCCCCAGCCCCAGCCCCAGCCCGAACCCTGGCCCCAGCCCCGGCCCCAGCCCAGCCCCAGCCCCATCCCTGCCCCCAGCCCCAGCCCTAGCCCCAGCCCTGCCCTCAGCCCAGCCCCAGGCTTGGACCCAGCCCCAACCCTGCCCCGGCCCCAGCCCAGCCCCAGCCCTATACCTGCCCCCAACCCAGCCCTGCCCCAGCCCCACACCTGCCCCAGCCCCAGCCCTAGCCTTGCCCTGCCCTCAGTCCGGCCCCAGGCCTGGACCCAGCCCCAGCCCTGCCCCAGCCCCAGCCCAGGCCCCAGCCCGGCCCCAGCCCAAGGCCCAGCCTCCAGCCTAGTACTGCCCCAGGCACAGCCCCAGCCCTGCCCCAGCCCTGGCTCCTGCCCAGCCCCTGGCCCCACCCCAGCCCCAGCCCTGCCCAAGACTTGGTTCCAGCCCCAGCCCCCAGCCCCAGCCCCAGCCACACCCTCGGCACCAGCCCAGCACCAGCCCTGTCCCCGGCCCCAGCCCAGCCCCAGCCCAGCCCTGTTCCAGCCCCCGCCCTGCCCCAGCCCCAGCCCTGCACCGAACCCAGCCCCAGCCCTACTCCAGCCCTGCCCAAGCCTCGGGCCCAGCCCTTCCCCAGGCCCAGCCGAGACCCCAGCCCAGCCCCACCCTCGGCCCCCAGCCCAGCCCCAGCCCCAGCCCTGCCCCAGCCCAGCCCTAGCACCAGCCCCAGCCCAGCCCCTGCCCTGGACCCAGCCCCAGCCCCGGACCCAGCCCCAGCCCCAGCCCAGCCCCAGCCCCACCCTGGACCCAGCACCAGCCCCAGCCCAGCCCCTGCCCTGCACCCAGCCACAGCCCCAGGCCAGACCCAGCCCCATCCCTGCCCCCAGCCCCAGCCCTAGCCCAGCCCTGCCCTCAGCCCAGCCCCAGGCCTGGACCCAGCCCCAACCCTGCCCCGGCCCCAGCCCAGCCCCAGCCCTATACCTGCCCCCAACCCAGCCCTGCCCCAGCCCCACACCTGCCCCAGCCCCAGCCCTAGCCTTGCTCTGCCCTCAGTCCAGCCCCAGGCCTGGACCCAGCCCCAGCCCTGCTCAGAACACAGCCCCAGCCCCCACCCCATCCCTGCCCCCACTCCCAGCCGCAGCCCCAGCCCTGCCCCAGCCCCAGCCCCGGCCCCAGCCCGGCCCCAGCCCAAGGCCCAGCCTCCAGCCTAGTACTTGCCCCAGGCACAGCCCCAGCCCTGCCCCAGCCCTGGCTCCTGCCCAGCCCCCGGCCCCACCCCAGCCGCAGCCCTGCCCAAGACTTGGTTCCAGCCCCAGCCCCAGCCCCAGCCCCAGCCACACTCTCGGCACCAGCCCAGCCCCAGCCCAGCCCTAGCACCAGCCCCAGCCCAGCCCCTGCCCTGGACCCAGCCCCAGCCCCACCTGGACCCAGCACCAGCCCCAGCCCAGCCCCTGCCCTGGACCCAGCCACAGCCCCAGCCCAGACCCAGACCCAGCCCTGCCCCAGCCCAGCCCCACCCACCGCCCAACCCCAGCCCTGCCCCCAGCCCAGCCCCATCCCCACTCTGGACCCAGCCCCAGCCCCAGCCCTAGCACAGCCCTGCCCTCAGCCCAGGCCCAGCCCAGCCCCCAGCCCAGCCCCACCCACGGCCCCAGCCCCTGCCCTGGACCCAGCCCCAGCCCAGCCCCAGCCCCACCCCTGCCCCAGCCCAGCCCCGGCCCCTGCCCAGCCCCTCTCCCATCCCTGCCCCCAGCCCTGCCCCAGCCCCAGCCCCAGCCCCAGCCCCAGCCCAGCCCTAGCCCAGCCCTGCCCCAGCCCCAGCCCTGCACTGAACCCAGCCCCAGCCCCAGCCCACCCCCAGCCTAGCCCCTGCCCTGGACCCAGCCCCAGCCCAGCCCCAGCCCCAACCCTGCCCAAGCCCAGCCCCGGCCCCTGCCCAGCCCCTCTCCCATCCCTGCCCCCAGCCCTGCCCCAGCCCCAGACCTAGCCTAGCCCTGCTCTCAGCCCAGGCCCAGCCCAGCCCCCAGCCCAGCCCCACCCACGGCCCCAGCCCCGGCCCCAGCCCAGCCATAGCCCAGCCCTGCCTCAGCCCCAGCCCTGCACCGAACCCAGCCCCAGCCCCGGCCCCTGCCCCAGTCCCCGCCCCAGCCCAGCCCTGCTCCCAGCCCCGGCCCCAGCCCCGGCTCCAGCCCTACCCCAGCCCTGCCCCAGCCACAGCCCAGCCCCAGCCCCGGACCCAGCCCCAGTTGCAGCACCGGCCCCAGCCCAGACCCTAGCCCAGCCTCAGCCCCGGCTCCAGTCCCCCGCCCCAGCCCAGCCCTGCTCCGAGCCCCGGCCCCAGCCCTGGCTCCAGCCCTACTCCAGCCCTGCCCCAGCCCAAGGCCCAGCCTCCAGCCTAGTCCTGCTTCAGCGCCGGCCCCAACGCAGCCCCAGCCCCGGCCCCCAACCTCAGTCCCAGCCCTGCCCCAGCCTCAGGCCCAGCCCTGTCCCAGGCCCAGCCCAGAACCCAGCCCAGCCCTGCCCCCCGCCCAAGACCTAGACCAGCCCTGCCCTGGACCCAGCCCCAGCCCCAGCCCAGCCCTGCCCTCAGCCACAGCCCAGCCCCAGCCCCGCCCCGGCCCAGCCCAGCCCCAGCCCAGCCCCTGCCCTGGACCCAGCCCCAGTCACAGCCCCGGCCCCAGCCCCACCCTCGGCCCCAGCCCAGCCCCAGCCCCAGCCCAGCCCCAGCCACAGCCCTGCCCCAGCCCCAGCCCCAGCCCAGCCCTGCCCTCAGCCCACGCCCAGCCCTAGCCCAGCCCTGCCCTCAGCCCCAGCCCCAGCCCCAGCCCTGCCCCAGTCCCTGCCCCAGCCCAGTTCCTCCTGGTCCCAGCCCAGATTCTGCCCTAACCCAGCCCCAGCCCCAGCCCTGCCCGTGACTTGGTTCCAGCCCCGGCCCCAGCCCTGCCCCCAGCCGAGCCCCGGCCCCAGCGCTCAGGCCTGCCCCCAACCTGGCCCCAGCCCAAGGCCCAGACTCCAGCCTAGTTCTGCCCCATCCCCGTCCCCAGCCCAGCCCTGCCCCAGCCCCAGCACCACCCTCAGCCCCAGCCCTGCCCTGGCTCCAGCCCAGCCCCGACCCCCACCCCAGCCGCAGCCCTGCCCAAGACTTGGTTCCAGCCCAGCCCCAGCCCCAGCCCCAGCCACACCCTCGGCACCAGCCCAGCCCCCACCCTGCCCCAGCCCCAGCCCTGCACCGAACCCAGCCCCAGCCCTACTCCAGCCCTGCCCAAGCCTCGGGCCCAGCCCTTCCCCAGGCCCAGCCGAGACCCCAGCCCAGCCCCACCCTCTGCCCCAGCCCAGCCCCAGCCCCACACTGGACCCAGCCCCAGCCCCAGCCCAGCCCCAGCCCTAGCACCCTGGACCCAGCACCAGCCCCAGCCCAGCCCCTGCCTTGGACCCAGTCCCAGCCCCAGCCCAGACCCAGACCCAGCCCTGCCCCAGCCCAGCCCCACCCACCGCCCAACCCCAGCCCTGCCCCCAGCCCAGCCCCATCCCCACCCTTGACCCAGGCCCAACCCAGCCCTAGCCCAGCCCTGCCCCAGCCCCAGCCACACCCAGCCCCAGCCCCAGGCCCAACCCGACCCCAGCCCAGCCCCTGCCCAGCCCCATCCCCACCCTGGACCCAGCCCCAGCCCCAGCCCCACCCCAGCCCTGCCCTCAGCCCAGCGCCAGCCCAGCCCTACCCCAGCCCTGCCCCAGCCCAGCCCCAGCCACAGCCCAGCCCCAGCCCCAGACCCAGCCCCAGTTGCAGCACCCGCCCCGGCCCAGACCCTAGCCCAGCCTCAGCCCCGGCTCCAGTCCCCGCCCCAGCCCAGCCCTGCTCCCAGCCCCGGCCCCAGCCCCGGCTCCAGCCCTACTCCAGCCCTGCCCCAGCCCAAGGCCCAGCCTCCAGCCTAGTCGTGCTTCAGCGCCAGCGCCAACCCAGCCCCAGCCCCGGCCCCAACCTCAGCCCCGGCCCCAGCCCCACCCTCGGCCCCAGCCCAGCCCCAGCCCCAGCCCAGCCCCAGCCACAGCCCTGCCCCAGCCCCAGCCCCAGCCCAGCCCTGCCCTCAGCCCAGGCCCAGCCTTAGCCCAGCCCTGCCCTCAGCCCCAGCCCCAGCCCCAGCCCTGCCCCAGTCCCTGCCCCAGCCCAGTCCTGGTCCCAGCTCAGCCTCTGCCCTAACCCAGCCCCAGTCCCAGCCCTGCCCTTGACTTGGTTCCAGCCCCGACCCCAGCCCTGCCCCCAGCCTAGCCCCGGCCCCAGCGCTCAGGCCTGCCCCCAACCTGGCCCCAGCCCAAGGCCCAGCCTCCAGCCTAGTTCTGCCCCATCCCCGTCCCCCAGCCCAGCCCCAGAACCAGCCCCAGCACCACCCTCCGCCCCAGCCCTGCCCTGGCTCCTGCCCAGCCCCAGCCCCACCGCAGCCACAGCCCTGCCCAAGACTTGGTTCCAGCCCCAGCCCCAGCCCCAGCCACACCCTCGGCACCAGCCCAGCCCCCGCCCTGCCCCAGCCCCAGCCCTGCACCGAACCCAGCCCCAGCCCTACTCCAGCCCTGCCCAAGCCTCGGGCCCCAGCCCTTCCCCAGGCCCAGCCGAGACCCCAGCCCAGCCCCACCCTCGGCCCCAGCCCAGCCCCAGCCCTGGACCCAGCCCCAGCCCCAGCCCAGCCCCAGCCCTAGCACCCTGGACCCAGCACCAGCCCCAGCCCAGCCCCTGCCCTGGACCCAGTCCCAGCCCCAGCCCAGACCCAGACCCAGCCCTGCCCCAGCCCAGCCCCACCCACCGCCCAACCCCAGCCCTGCCCCCAGCCCAGCCCCATCCCCACCCTGGACCCAGCCCCAACCCAGCCCTAGCCCAGCCCTGCCCCAGCCCCAGCCACACCCAGCCCCAGCCCCAGCCCCAACCCGACCCCAGCCCAGCCCCTGCCCAGCCCCACTCCCATCCCTACCCCCAGCCCTGCCCCAGCCCCAGCCCAGCTCCAACCACAGCCCTGCCCCAGCCCCAGCATTAGCCCAGCCCTGCCCTCAGCCCAGCCCCAGCCCCAGCCCAGCCCTGCCCTCAGCCCAGGCCCAGCCCTAGCCCAGCCCTGCCCTCAGCCCCAGCCCCAGCCCCAGCCCTGCCCCAGTCCCTGCCCCAGCCCAGTCCTGGTCCCAGCCCAGCCTCTGCCCTAACCCAGCCCCAGCCCCAGCCCTGCCCTTGACTTGGTTCCAGACCCGACCCCAGCCCTGCCCCCAGCCGAGCCCCGCCCCCGCGCTCAGGCCTGCCCACAACCTGGCCCCAGCCCAAGGCCCAGCCTCCAGCCTAGTTCTGCCCCATCCCCGGCCCCAGCCCAGCCCCAGCCCCAGCCCTGCCCCAGCCCAGCCCTAGCACCAGCCCCAGCCCAGCCCCTGCCCTGGACCCAGCCCCAGCCCCAGCCCAGCCCCAGCCCCACCCTGGACCCAGCACCAGCCCCAGCCCAGCCCCTGCCCTGGACCCAGCCACAGCCCCATCCCCACCCTGGACCCAGCCCCAGCTCCAGCCCTAGCCCAGCCCTGCCCTCAGCCCAGGCCCAGCCCAGCCCCCAGCCCAGCCCCACCCACGGCCCCAGCCCCAGCCCCAGCCCAGCCCTAGCCCAGCCTGCCCCAGGCCCAGCCCTGCACCGAACCCAGCCCCAGCCCCAGCCCAGCCCCAGCCCTGGACCCAGGCCCAGCCCAGCCCCAGCCCTGGTCCCAGCCCCAACCCCAGCCCAGCCTCAGCCCCAGCCCTGACCCAGCCCAGCCCCAGCCCTGCCCCCAGCCCCAGCCCTAGCCCAGCCCTGCCCTCAGCCCAGAGCCAGGCCTGGACCCAGCCCCAGCCCTGCCCCGGGCGCAGCCCAGCCCCAGCCCTATACCTGCCCCCAACCCAGCCCTGCCCCAGCCCCACACCTGCCCCAGCCCCAGCCCTAGCCTTGCCCTGCCCTCAGTCCAGCCCCAGGCCTGGACCCAGCCCCAGCCCTGCCCAGAACACAGCCCCAGCCCCCACCCCATCCCTGCCCCCACTCCCAGCCGCAGCCCCAGCCCCTGCCCCAGCCCCAGCCCCGGCCCCAGCCCGGCCCCAGCCCAAGGCCCAGCCTCCAGCCTAGTACTGCCCCAGGCACAGCCCCAGCCCTGCCCCAGCCCTGGCTCCTGCCCCAGCCCCGGCCCCACCCCAGCCCCAGCCCTGTCCCCGGCCCCAGCCCAGCCCCAGCCCAGCCCTGTTCCAGCCCCCGCCCTGCCCCAGCAACAGCCCTGCACCGAACCCAGCCCCAGCCCTACTCCAGCCCTGCCCAAGCCTCGGGCCCAGCCCTTCCCCAGGCCCAGCTGAGACCCCAGCCCAGCCCCACCCTCGGCCCCAGCCCAGCCCCAGCCCCAGCCCTGCCCCAGCCCAGCCCTAGCACCAGCCCCAGCCCAGCCCCTGCCCTGGACCCAGCCCCAGCCCCAGCCCAGCCCCAGCCCCATCCTGGACCCAGCACCAGCCCCAGCCCAGCCCCTGCCCTGGACCCAGCCCCAGCCCCAGCCCCAGCCCAGACCCAGACCCAGCCCTGCCCCAGCCCAGCCCCACCCACCGCCCAACCCCAGCCCTGCCCCCAGCCCAGCCCCATCCCCACCCTGGACCCAGCCCCAGCCCTGCCCCAGCCCCAGCCCCGGCCCCAGCCCGGCCCCAGCCCAAGGCCCAGCCTCCAGCCTAGTACTGCCCCAGGCACAGCCCCAGCCCTGCCCCAGCCCTGGCTCCTGCCCAGCCCCGGCCCCACCCCAGCCGCAGCCCTGCCCAAGACTTGGTTCCAGCCCCAGCCCCAGCCCCAGCCCCAGCCACACCCTCGGCACCAGCCCAGCCCCAGCCCTGTCCCCGGCCCCAGCCCAGCCCCAGCCCAGCCCTGTTCCAGCCCCCGCCCTGCCCCAGCCCCAGCCCTCCACCGAACCCAGTCCCAGCCCTACTCCAGCCCTGCCCAAGCCTCGGGCCCAGCCATTCCCCAGGCCCAGCCAAGACCCCAGCCCAGCCCCACCCTCGGCCCCAGCCCAGCCCCAGCCCCAGCCCAGCCCCAGCCCCACACTGGACCCAGCACCAGCCCCAGCCCAGCCCCTGCCCTGGACCCAGCCCCAGCCCCAGCCCCAGACCTAGCCCCACCCTGCTCTCATCCCAGGCGCAGCCCAGCCCCCAGCCCAGCCCCACCCACGGCCCCAGCCTTGGCTCCAGCCCAGCCGTAGCCCAGCCCCGGCCCCAGCCCTGGCTCCAGCCCTACCCCAGCCCTGCCCCAGCCCAGCCCCAGCCACAGCCCAGCCATAGCCCTGGACCCAGCCCCCAGTTGCAGCCCCGGCCACAGCCCAGACCCTAGCCCAGCCTCAGCCCCGGCTCCAGTCCCCGCCCCAGCCCAGCCCTGCTCCCAGCCCCCGGCCCCAGCCCCGGCTCCAGCCCTACCCCAGCCCTGCCCCAGCCCAAGGCCCAGCCTCCAGCCTAGTCCTGCTTCAGCGCCGGCCCCAACCCAGCCCCAGCCCCAGCCCAGCCCTGCCCTCAGCCCCAACCCAGCCCCAGCCCCGGCCCCAACCTCAGTCCCCAGCCCTGCCCGAGTCTCGGGCCCAGGCCTGTCCCAGGCCCAGCCCAGAATCCAGCCCAGCCCTGCCCCGCCCAAGACCTAGACCAGCCCTGCCCTGGACCCAGCCCCAGCCCCAGCCCAGCCCTGCCCTCAGCCACAGCCCAGCCCCAGCCCCGCCCCGGCCCAGCCCAGCCCCAGCCCAGCCCCTGCCCTGGACCCAGACCCCGTCGCAGCCCCGGCCCCAGCCCAGACCCTAGCCCAGCCTCAGCCTTGGCTCCAGTCCCCGCCCCGGCCCAGCCCTGCTCCCAGCCCCGGCCCCCAGCCCCGGCTCCAGTCCCCGCCCCAGCCCAGCAAAGAACCCAGCCCAGCACCAGCCCCGGCCCCAGCCCAGACCCTAGCCCAGCCTCAGCCCTGGCTCCAGTCCCTGCCCAAGCCCAGCCCTGCTCCCAGCCCCGGCCCCAGCACCAGCCCCAGCCCCAGCCCCAGCACCAGCC
>NW_027144283.1:37500-39443 GCF_026170545.1 Melanerpes formicivorus | reverse complement strand
AAGCCTGCAGAGCGTGCGGGGGAGGCTTCTGGTGCGGCCTGGGGTGGCTGAGAAGCCTGAAGAGCGTGCGGGAGAGGCTTCTGGTGCGGCCTGGGGTGGCTGAGAAGCCTGCAGAGCGTGCGGGGGAGGCTTCTGGTGCGGCCTGGGGTGGCTGAGAAGCCTGCAGAGCGTGCGGGAGAGGCTTCTGGTGCGGCCTGGGGTGGCTGAGAAGCCTGCAGAGCGTGCGGGGGAGGCTTCTAGTGCGGCCTGGGGTGGCTGAGAAGCCTGCAGAGCGTGCGGGAGAGGCTTCTGCTGCGGCCTGGGGTGGGTCGGAAGCCTGCAGAGCATGCGGGGGAGGCTTCTGCTGCGGCCTGGGGTCTCTGGGTGGCCTCTAGAGAGGTGCAAAAGACCCTCTGGGTTGGGCTGGGGTGGCTCTTGGACCCCTGCCACACAGTGGAGAGAGGCCTCCGGCCCGCCACCTGTGTCCCTGTGTGCCTGAGTGCCTGTGTCCCTGTGTCCCTGTGTCCCTGTGTCCCTGAGTGCCTGAGTGCCTGAGTGCCTGTGTCCCTGTGTCCTTGTGTCCCTGTGTCCCTGTGTCCCTGTGTGCCCGAGTGCCTGTGTCCCTGTGTCCCTGTCTGTGTACCTGTGTACGAGAGTGTCCGGCACGCCACCCAGCGGCGGCGGGCAAGCAGGTAGGCGGGTGGGCGGGCCGGCGAGGGCCAGTGTGAGTTTGGGGGGTGGGAGGGGAGGCGGCAGCTGGAAGCGTCAGAGGAGGGGGCGTGGCTCCGGCTGGCCCCGGGAGCAGGTTCCCGGGACCGGGACCGGCTGGACCCGGCGGGTGGTTGATCCCGGGGCGGGGGGCAGAGGCGGCGGGGAAGCGGCAGCTGCGTGTGCGGCGGGGGGGTGGAGGGCGAACCGCGGCGGGAAGCGGATGCTTCAGAGCAGGTTACGGGGGCGGGGACGGACGACACCACCTGTCCCCGCCCCGGGACGGGCTGGACCCGGCGCCCTGGACCCGGCGCCGTGTACCCGCCGCCGCCCCCGCCGCCGCCCCCCTCCGCCACCCCGGGACCCCGACGTTTTTTGGCGCCCGCGCCTTTTTTTGCTCCCCGCCTGCCCGCGCTGCCCCGGGCCCTCCCCCGGGGCGGGGCGGGAGGGAGGGACGGACGGACGGGTAGCCGGGGATCTCCGAGCGCGCGCGCCACCAGACCGAGGCGGGGTCCCGGCGGCGGCGGCGGCGGCGCGGCGGCGGCAGCAAGCGACGGCGGGGGGGGCAGGCTAGGGAGAGAGGGGGAGCGGCATGCGGTAGGGCTGGGGGGTTTGTTTCGGGGGGGAGGGGTGGGGGGGGGGTGGCAGCGGTCAGCGAGAGCGGGGAGAGGGGGAGCGGCATGCGGTAGGGCTGGGGTGTTTTTGGGGTGGGGGCATTGGGGGGATTAGCGGGCGGGCGGGCAGCCGAGCCAAGCGGCAAGCCGGGGGGTGGGCGAGGGCGGCTTTAGGGCCGGAGGAGCGGAGCGCAACCTCCCCCGTGCAGGCTCCAGCGTGGAGAGCAGCAAGTTTTTGGGGACGGGGGACGACGGACAGGAGGGGCAGCGGCGAGAGGCTAGCTGCGGCAAGGGGCACCGGCACGGCCGCCCTAACAGCGCCGCCTCGGTCGCAGGGGTTAGAGAGCAGCCGGGCAGCCCGGGAGGGAAGCGGCAGCCCGCGAAGGGGGGAAGGGGGGGCTCCGCGCAAACCGCTAACGGGAGCCGGGGGGTGTGGGGAGCTGGGGGTGGCAGCAGCGGCAAGAGGCAACGTCGGGAGGGGGGACTCCGCGCAAACCGGTAACGGGGGCCCGGGGGTGTGGAGGGGGCGGTGGTGGCCGCGGCAAGAGGCAACGGCAGGCGGGGGCGCTCCGCGCAAACCGGCAGCGGGGGGGGGCGGGGGGTAACGGCAAGAGGCAACGGCGGGAAGGGGGGCCTCCGCGC
>NW_027144283.1:25000-32500 GCF_026170545.1 Melanerpes formicivorus | reverse complement strand
AGGAGGCGATCGGGGCTGTCCCGGGGCCGTCCCGGGATGCCGGCTTCCGGCACGGGGTCCCGGCCGCGGCCGGACCGGCTCGTATCCCCGCGGCTCCGGCAGGGGGGGGGGGGGCTCGAAGACAGCCGGCAGTCGCCTCTGTGAACGTCACCCGGCCGGCGACCGCGGCCGTTCCGGGGCCGTCCCGGCAAGCCTGCGACAGGCACGGGGTCCCAGCCGCGGCCGGACCGACTCGAAGCCCCGCGGCCCCGGCACGGGGGAGGCCCAAAGACTGGCGGCAGCCGCTTCGCTGAACGTCACCCGGCCGGCGACCGGGGCCGTCCCGGGGCCGTCCCGGGATGCCGGCATCCGGCACGGAGTCCCGGCCGCGGCCGGACCGGCTCGTATCGCCGCGGCTCCGGCAGGGGGGGGGGGGCTCGAAGACAGCCGGCAGTCGCCTCGGTGAACGTCACCCGGCCGGCGACCGGGGCCGTCCCGGGGCCGTCCCGGGATGCCGGCTTCCGGCACGGGGTCCCGGCCGCGGCCGGACCGGCTCGTATCCCCGCGGCTCCGGCAGGGGGGGGGGGCTCGAAGACAGCCGGCAGTCGCCTCGGTGAACGTCACTCGGCCGGCGACCGGGGCCGTCCCGGGGCCGTCCCGGGATGCCGGCTTCCGGCACGGGGTCCCGGCCGCGGCCGGAGCGGCTCGAATCCCCGCGGTCCCGGCAGCAGCCGGAGCCGCTCGCCGTTCGGGCTCCCGGCACCCTACGGATCCGCCGACTCGTTCGCGGGCGGCGGGGGGAGGCAGTGAAGGAGGTGCGGGCAGAAGCGGCAGCGGAGGCGGAGGGGGGGGGGGCTCGAAGACAGCCGGCAGCCGCTTCGGAGAACGTCACCCGGCCGGCGACCGCGGCCGTTCCGGGGCCGTCCCGGGAAGCCTGCGACAGGCACGGGGTCCCGGCCTCGGCCGGACCCGCACTGGGTGCCGCCGCCTCGGGCTCTCGGGACGGTATGGATCCGCCGACTCGTTCGCCGGCGGCGGGGGGAGGCAGTGGAGGGGGTGCGGGCAGAAGCGGCAGCGGAGGCGGAGGGGGGGGGGGCTCGAAGACAGCCGGCAGCCGCTTCGGTGAACGTCACCCAGGAGGCGATCGGGGCCGTCCCGGGGCCGTCCCGGGATGCTGGCTTCCGCCACGGGGTCCCGGCCGCGGCCGGAGCGGCTCGAATCCCCGCGGTCCCGGCAGCAGCCGGAGCCGCTCGCCGTTCGGGCTCCCGGCACCCTACGGATCCGGCGACTCGTTCGCGGGCGGCGGGGGGAGGCAGTGAAGGAGGTGCGGGCAGAAGCGGCAGCGGAGGCGGAGGGGGGGGGGGGGCTCGGAGACAGCAGTCAGCCGCTTCGGTGAACGTCACCCGGGAGGCGACCGGCGACCGGCCCGGGAAGCCATCGTCCGGCCCGGGATCCCGGCCGCGGCCGGACCGGCTCGAAGCCCCGCGGCCCCGGCACGGGGGAGGCCCAAAGACTGGTGGCAGCCGCTTCGCTGAACGTCACCCGGCCGGCAACCGGGGCCGTCCCGGGGCCGTCCCGGGATGCCGGCTTCCGCCACGGGGTCCCGGCCGCGGCCGGAGCGGCTCGAATCCCCGCGGTCCCGGCAGCAGCCGGAGCCGCTCGCCGTTCGGGCTCCCGGCACCCTACGGATCCGGCGACTCGTTCGCCGGCGGCGGGGGGAGGCAGTGGAGGGGGTGCGGGCAGAAGCGGCAGCGGAGGCGGAGGGGGGGGGGGCTCGAAGACAGCCGTCAGCCGCTTCGGTGAACGTCACCCGGCCGGCGACCGGGGCCGTCCCGGGGCTGTCCGGGGATGCCGGCTTCCGGCACGGGGTCCCGGCCGCGGCCGGAGCGGCTCGAATCCCCGCGGTCCCGGCAGCAGCCGGAGCCGCTCGCCGTTCGGGCTCCCGGCACCCTACGGATCCGGCGACTCGTTCGCCGGCGGCGGGGGGAGGCAGTGGAGGGGGTGCGGGGAGAAGCGGCAGCGGAGGCGGAGGTGGGGGGGGGGGGCTCGAAGACAGCCGGCAGCCGCTTCGGTGAACGTCACCCGGGAGGCGACCGGGACCGGCCCGGGAAGCCATCGTCCGGCCCGGGATCCCGGCCGCGGCCGGACCGGCTCGAATCCCCGCGGCCCCGGCACGGGGGAGGCCCAAAGACTGGCGGCAGCCGCTTCGCTGAACGTCACCCGGCCGGCGACCGGGGCCGTCCCGGGGCCGTCCGGGGATGCCGGCTTCCGGCACGGGGTCCCGGCCGCGGCCGGAGCGGCTCGAAGCCCCGCGGTCCCGGCAGCAGCCGGAGCCGCTCGCCGTTCGGGCTCCCGGCACCCTACGGATCCGGCGACTCGTTCGCCGGCGGCGGGGGGAGGCAGTGGAGGCGGTGCGGGGAGAAGCGGCAGCGGAGGCGGAGGGGGGGCGGGGGGGACGATAGTGGCGGGGGGCGGGGGGTGCTCGAAGGCAGCCGGCAGCCGGTTCGGCGAACATTCGCCGGGGCGGGGGGGCGACCTGTCCGTGCCCGGGGCAGCCCCGGGAAGCCGGCAGCCAGCACGGGGTCCCGGCAGCACCTGTTCCCTGCCCTGGGACTTGCCGTGCCCGGCGGCCGGTTGCCGTGTGGGGGGGAGCGATGAGAGGCGGGGCGCAGCGGCCGGGGCAGCGCCGGGCCGCAGCGGGGGGCTGGGCGGGTGGGGTAGGCGTCGAGCGGCAAGCCCTCGGCTGCAGCGAATGTTCGGCGGTGCGGGGCGGGGGGGGACGGGACGACACGTTGGGGGCGCCGAGTCCGAGCCACCCCCGGCCCCAGGGGCGGCCGGAGGGGGAGGCCGGTGCCTGGCCCTGGGAGCTGCTGGGCGCCAGATGGCCGAGGGTGCGTCAGAAGCCGCCCGAGCGGTCGAGCAGGTCCTCCAGAAAGGCCTAGGGTGGCTTCGAGGGCCCCAGGAGCAGTCGAGGGAGGCCTCCAGGCAGGTCTGGAGTGGATGGGAGGCCTTCCAAAGCAGACAAGGGAGGCTGCCAGCGGGGCCTAGGCTGGCACTGCAGCCGGTAAATGGTTGGGGGGGGGGCCTCTGGTGCGGCCTGGAGTCTCTGGGTGGCGTCCAGAGAGGTGCAAAAGATCCTCTGGTGCGGCCTGTGGTGGCTGAGAAGCCTGCAGAGCGTGCGGGGGAGGCTTCTGGTGCGGCCTGGGGTGGGTCGGAAGCCTGCAGAGCGTGCGGGAGAGGCTTCTGCTGCGGCCTGGGGTGGCTGAGAAGCCTGCAGAGCGTGCGGGAGAGGCTTCTGCTGCGGCCTGGGGTGGCTGAGAAGCCTGCAGAGCGTGCGGGGGAGGCTTCTGTTGGGGCCTGGGGTGGGTCAGAAGCCTACAGAGCGTGCGGGGGAGGCTTCTGGTGCGGCCTGGGGTGGGTCGGAAGCCTGCAGAGCGTGCGGGAGAGGCTTCTGCTGCGGCCTGGGGTGGCTGAGAAGCCTGCAGAGCGTGCGGGAGAGGCTTCTGTTGGGGCCTGGGGTGGGTCGGAAGCCTGCAGAGCGTGCGGGAGAGGCTTCTGTTGGGGCCTGGGGTGGCTGAGAAGCCTGCAGAGCGTGCGGGGGAGGCTTCTGGTGCGGCCTGGGGTGGCTGAGAAGACTGCAGAGCGTGCGGGGGAGGCTTCTGTTGCGGCCTGGGGTGGCTGAGAAGCCTGCAGAGCGTGCGGGGGAGGCTTCTGGTGCGGCCTGGGGTGGCTGAGAAGCCTGCAGAGCGTGCGGGGGAGGCTTCTGGTGCGGCCTGGGGTGGCTGAGAAGGCTGCAGGGCGTGCGGGAGAGGCTTCTGCTGCGGCCTGGGGTGGGTCGGAAGCCTGCAGAGCGTGCGGGAGAGGCTTCTGTTGGGGCCTGGGGTGGCTGAGAAGCCTGCAGAGCGTGCGGGAGATGCTTCTGCTGCGGCCTGGGGTGGCTGAGAAGCCTGCAGAGCGTGCGGGGGAGGCTTCTGCTGCGGCCTGGGGTGGCTGAGAAGCCTGCAGAGCGTGCGGTAGAGGCTTCTGCTGCGGCCTGGGGTGGCTCAGAAGCCTGCAGAGCGTGCGGGAGAGGCTTCTGCTGCGGCCTGGGGTGGCTGAGAAGCCTGCAGAGCGTGCGGGAGAGGCTTCTGCTGCGGCCTGGGGTGGCTGAGAAGCCTGCAGAGCGTGCGGGAGAGGCTTCTGCTGCGGCCTGGGGTGGCTGAGAAGCCTGCAGGGCGTGCGGGAGAGGCTTCTGCTGCGGCCTGGGGTGGGTCGGAAGCCTGCAGAGCGTGCGGGAGAGGCTTCTGGTGCGGCCTGGGGTGGCTGAGAAGCCTGCAGAGCGTGCAGGGGAGGCTTCTGGTGCGGCCTGGGGTGGCTGAGAAGCCTGAAGAGCGTGCGGTAGAGGCTTCTGCTGCGGCCTGGGGTGGCTGAGAAGCCTGCAGAGTGTGCGGGGGAGGCTTCTGGTGCGGCCTGGGGTGGCTGAGAAGCCTGCAGAGCGTGCGGGAGAGGCTTCTGGTGCGGCCTGGGGTGGCTGAGAAGCCTGCAGAGCGTGCGGGGGAGGCTTCTGGTGCGGCCTGGGGTGGCTGAGAAGCCTGCAGAGCGTGCGGGAGAGGCTTCTGCTGCGGCCTGGGGTGGGTCGGAACCCTGCAGAGCATGCGGGGGAGGCTTCTGCTGCGGCCTGGGGTGGGTCGGAAGCCTGCAGAGCGTGCGGGAGAGGCTTCTGTTGGGGCCTGGGGTGGCTGAGAAGCCTGCAGAGCGTGCGGGAGATGCTTCTGCTGCGGCCTGGGGTGGCTGAGAAGCCTGCAGAGCGTGCGGGGGAGGCTTCTGCTGCGGCCTGGGGTGGCTGAGAAGCCTGCAGAGCGTGCGGTAGAGGCTTCTGCTGCGGCCTGGGGTGGCTCAGAAGCCTGCAGAGCGTGCGGGAGAGGCTTCTGGTGCGGCCTGGGGTGGCTGAGAAGCCTGCAGAGCGTGCGGGGGAGGCTTCTGCTGCGGCCTGGGGTGGGTCGGAAGCCTGCAGAGCGTGCGGGAGAGGCTTCTGTTGGGGCCTGGGGTGGCTGAGAAGCCTGCAGAGCGTGCGGGAGATGCTTCTGCTGCGGCCTGGGGTGGCTGAGAAGCCTGCAGAGCGTGCGGGGGAGGCTTCTGCTGCGGCCTGGGGTGGCTGAGAAGCCTGCAGAGCGTGCGGTAGAGGCTTCTGCTGCGGCCTGGGGTGGCTCAGAAGCCTGCAGAGCGTGCGGGAGAGGCTTCTGCTGCGGCCTGGGGTGGCTGAGAAGCCTGCAGAGCGTGCGGGAGAGGCTTCTGCTGCGGCCTGGGGTGGCTGAGAAGCCTGCAGAGCGTGCGGGAGAGGCTTCTGCTGCGGCCTGGGGTGGCTGAGAAGCCTGCAGGGCGTGCGGGAGAGGCTTCTGCTGCGGCCTGGGGTGGGTCGGAAGCCTGCAGAGCGTGCGGGAGAGGCTTCTGGTGCGGCCTGGGGTGGCTGAGAAGCCTGCAGAGCGTGCAGGGGAGGCTTCTGGTGCGGCCTGGGGTGGCTGAGAAGCCTGAAGAGCGTGCGGTAGAGGCTTCTGCTGCGGCCTGGGGTGGCTGAGAAGCCTGCAGAGTGTGCGGGGGAGGCTTCTGGTGCGGCCTGGGGTGGCTGAGAAGCCTGCAGAGCGTGCGGGAGAGGCTTCTGGTGCGGCCTGGGGTGGCTGAGAAGCCTGCAGAGCGTGCGGGGGAGGCTTCTGGTGCGGCCTGGGGTGGCTGAGAAGCCTGCAGAGCGTGCGGGAGAGGCTTCTGCTGCGGCCTGGGGTGGGTCGGAACCCTGCAGAGCATGCGGGGGAGGCTTCTGCTGCGGCCTGGGGTCTCTGGGTGGCCTCTAGAGAGGTGCAAAAGACCCTCTGGGTTGGGCTGGGGTGGCTCTTGGACCCCTGCCACACAGTGGAGAGAGGCCTCCGGCCCGCCACCTGTGTCCCTGTGTGCCTGAGTGCCTGTGTCCCTGTGTCCCTGTGTCCCTGTGTCCCTGAGTGCCTGAGTGCCTGAGTGCCTGTGTCCCTGTGTCCTTGTGTCCCTGTGTCCCTGTGTCCCTGTGTGCCCGAGTGCCTGTGTCCCTGTGTCCCTGTCTGTGTACCTGTGTGCGAGAGTGTCCGGCACGCCACCCAGCGGCGGCGGGCAAGCAGGTAGGCGGGTGGGCGGGCCGGCGAGGGCCAGTGTGAGTTTGGGGGGTGGGAGGGGAGGCGGCAGCTGGAAGCGTCAGAGGAGGGGGCGTGGCTCCGGCTGGCCCCGGGAGCAGGTTCCCGGGACCGGGACCGGCTGGACCCGGCGGGTGGTTGATCCCGGGGCGGGGGGCAGAGGCGGCGGGAAGCGGCAGCTGCGTGTGCGGCGGGGGGGTGGAGGGCGAACCGCGGCGGGAAGCGGATGCTTCAGAGCAGGTTACGGGGGCGGGGACGGACGACACCACCTGTCCCCGCCCCGGGACGGGCTGGACCCGGCGCCCTGGACCCGGCGCCGTGTACCCGCCGCCGCCCCCGCCGCCGCCCCCCTCCGCCACCCCGGGACCCCGACGTTTTTTGGCGCCCGCGCCTTTTTTTGCTCCCCGCCTGCCCGCGCTGCCCCGGGCCCTCCCCCGGGGCGGGGCGGGAGGGAGGGACGGACGGACGGGTAGCCGGGGATCTCCGAGCGCGCGCGCCACCAGACCGAGGCGGGTCCCGGCGGGCGGCGGCGGCGGCGGCGGCAGCAAGCGACGGCGGGGGGGGCAGGCTAGGGAGAGAGGGGGAGCGGCATGCGGTAGGGCTGGGGGGTTTGTTTCGGGGGGGAGGGGTGGGGGGGGGTGGCAGCGGTCAGCGAGAGCGGGGAGAGGGGGAGCGGCATGCGGTAGGGCTGGGGTGTTTTTGGGGTGGGGGCGTTGGGGGGATTAGCGGGCGGGCGGGCAGCCGAGCCAAGCGGCAAGCCGGGGGGTGGGCGAGGGCGGCTTTAGGGCCGGAGGAGCGGAGCGCAACCTCCCCCGTGCAGGCTCCAGCGTGGAGAGCAGCAAGTTTTTGGGGACGGGGGACGACGGACGGGAGGGGCAGCGGCGAGAGGCTAGCTGCGGCAAGGGGCACCGGCACGGCCGCCCTAACAGCGCCGCCTCGGTCGCAGGGGTTAGAGAGCAGCCGGGCAGCCCGGGAGGGAAGCGGCAGCCCGCGAAGGGGGGAAGGGGGGGCTCCGCGCAAACCGCTAACGGGAGCCGGGGGGTGTGGGGAGCTGGGGGTGGCAGCAGCGGCAAGAGGCAACGTCGGGAGGGGGGACTCCGCGCAAACCGGTAACGGGGGCCCGGGGGTGTGGAGGGGGGCGGTGGTGGCCGCGGCAAGAGGCAACGGCAGGCGGGGGCGCTCCGCGCAAACCGGCAGCGGGGGGGGGGCGGGGGTAACGGCAAGAGGCAACGGCGGGAAGGGGGGCCTCCGCGCAAACCGGCAGCGGGGGGGGGCGGGGGTAGCGGCAAGAGGCAACGGCGGGAAGGGGGGGCTCCGCGCAAACCGGCAGCGGGGGGGGCGGGGGTAGCGGCAAGAGGCAACGGCGGGAAGGGGGGGCTCCGCGCAA
>NW_027144283.1:5000-17500 GCF_026170545.1 Melanerpes formicivorus | reverse complement strand
CGAAGCGGCAAAAGCAAGGGGCGGGGAGCCCGCGCTCCCGGCTTTTTTCCCTCCCCCGAGGAGGGAAAAACGCACCTTGTTGCGCTTCGGGGCCGGACCAGGCGCCCGGGCTCGCTCCGACCTCGGCGCGGAGGAGGCCCGCCGCGCGCCGCCGGGAACGTGCCCCGAACCCGGCCTCGCCTCGCGTGCACGGGGACATAAAACCCCCCTTCGCTTCCCCACCCAACGGCGGGAGGGGGGTGTCTCTCGCTGGCCGCCCCGTGCCGTCGCGGAGACGCCACGAAGCGAGGCAGCGGAGACCCCCCCCCCCCGCCCCGGGGAGCGAGGGGGGCCGGGCGCACAACCCCGCCGGAGGAGAGCGCGCGCGCCGCCTCCACACCGGCCCCCTCCAACGCCGCCACCGCTGCGGCCCATCCCGGACTTTCTTTTCCCCCGCTTTGGCCCCGGGGCCGAGCCCCGGCCGGCTCGCGCCCTCGGGCGGCTTCCTCTCGCCACCGAACCCCCCCCGCCGCGGGGGACGGAAAACGGCTTGCGAGACGGAAAGCCCGAGCCCACGTGGGACGCCGCCGCGGCGACCCGCCGGCCCTCGCCGGGCGGCGCACCCGCCGACCGACAAACCCCAGCGGCACGAGCCCCTTCCATCCTCCCCCGGCGCCACCGCGCCGCCGGCTTCGCTCGCTCGACCCCTTCCGTGGCCCCGCGGCCAGGCGGACAGCGGACGGCGCTGAGCCGGGGGGCGGGCCCCCGCTCTCCCCGTTTCCACGCGGAGACCGGGGGTGGGACGCCCCCGGCTGCCCGCCCGTCCCCCCACCCGGCACGCGCCGGGAAGGCGAACGGGGAAGCCCGCGGGCAGGGCCCGGGACCGGGACAGCCGCAGCCGGTGGCAGGGTGCCCTCCGGCGAGGGACCGGAGCCGGAGACGCCGAGCGACGCCCCGCCGCCGCTCGAGACGCGGTCACGCCACCCCGAAACCGGCCCCGGACGGGGGGGAACCGGCAGCGCGAGACCGCCGAGGGCGCCAGCTCGCCGGGGCCCCCGCTCTGGGGCCTGGGCAAAGGGAAAAGGGACCGGGAGGTCCGCAGCGGCCCCGCGCCGCAAGAGGCGCCGCCGCCGAGCCGCGGCAACGCGCCCAGCACAAAAACCCCCGGCGGGGGCGAAGCGCCCTGGGCCAGCCCCCACCGCGGGGGCTCGCCGCCCCCGGCCCGCGAGAAGCCCGCGCTTTCAACGCGCCGCCGGGGACGCCCGTGGCGAGGCGAGGCGCGGGCCGGACCACGGCCGACCTCGCGCGGTGGGCTCTCTCCGGCCGAGCGCTCGGACCGCAGAGAGGGGGGGGCAGCAGAGTCCCCTCCCCGGCCCGGCGGGCCCCCGGAGGACGACGAGCGCGACGACGGCGGACCTAGCCAGAGGCATTGCGGGGGCAACCCCCGCCCCTCTGAAGGCACCCGCCCGCCCCCGCGCTCGCCCCACCGCATCCGGGGGTGGCGCGCCGAGCCGCCCGGGTCTTTAAACCGCCGCCCGGCTTCCTCCGCGGTAGGGCAAGGGCCGCGGACGAAGGCGCGGAACGCTAGGTACCCTGACCCTGGGGTGAGGGAAACCAGACTAAAGGCCCCGCGGGGGTGCCTCCACCCACTGCCGCCGTCGGGGGGAGCGTCCGCCCGTGGGGGCCGCGCCCGACGTCCGCCGCCACCACCCGCGCCCCTGGCCTGGCCCGAGGCCCGGGGTTTCCCTCAGTCAGCCGGCGCTGCGCTCGGGGAGGAGGGACGCGGCTGGGGACGCCCCATGCCGCGCGCTCGCCGCGCGGCGAGCGCCCCGCTACGGCGGCCCCGGCGGCGGACCGGCACAGGGCCGGCGACGACGGCGACGCGGCTGGGCGGGGCCGAGGGCCCGGGAGAGCCCGCTCGACGACACCCGCGCGGACCGGGAGCATCGCTCGGGCGCCGCCCGATGCCCGTCCAGCGGGAAACGACTGAAGCAGGAGGGGCACAGGCCACGCCGAGGTCAACGCGGCGCCCCGCGCGGTGGCCGCCCAGCGCGCCCCCCCCGGCTCCCAACGACCCGATGGGGTCCCAGCCGGCCGTCGCCGTCGCCCGACCCGCGGATCCCCCGCGCGCCCCGCCGAAAGGGGACTCCCCCCTTTCCTCTCGCCTGCCGGGCGCGCGGTGCCCCAGAGGGGGCTCCGGGAAAGGCATGCCCGGCGCCGTGGCCCGGAGTGGGGTGGGGGGCTCGGGGGGTCCCCGCACGCGCGGAGGCGCCCCTTCTCCCCCCGACACCCCTCACACCGCACACGCTTGGGCTCACGGACGGCCCGGGCGGGAGCGTTCGAAGCCAAGCCGCCGCCGCGCCGCGCGGCACGGAGCGCGGCTTCGGCAGCCCTCGGTAATGATCCTTCCGCAGGTTCACCTACGGAAACCTTGTTACGACTTTTACTTCCTCTAGATAGTCAAGTTCGACCGTCTTCTCGACGCTCCGGCAGGGCCGTGGCCGACCCCGCCGGGGCCGATCCGAGGACCTCACTAAACCATCCAATCGGTAGTAGCGACGGGCGGTGTGTACAAAGGGCAGGGACTTAATCAACGCGAGCTTATGACCCGCACTTACTGGGAATTCCTCGTTCACGGGGAACAATTGCAATCCCCGATCCCCATCACGAATGGGGTTCAACGGGTTACCCGCGCCTGCCGGCGGAGGGTAGGCACAAGCTGAGCCAGTCAGTGTAGCGCGCGTGCGGCCCCGGACATCTAAGGGCATCACAGACCTGTTATTGCTCAATCTCGGGTGGCTGAACGCCACTTGTCCCTCTAAGAAGTTGGACGCCGACCGCTCGGGGGTCGCGTAACTAGTTAGCATGCCAGAGTCTCGTTCGTTATCGGAATTAACCAGACAAATCGCTCCACCAACTAAGAACGGCCATGCACCACCACCCACGGAATCGAGAAAGAGCTCTCAATCTGTCAATCCTGTCCGTGTCCGGGCCGGGTGAGGTTTCCCGTGTTGAGTCAAATTAAGCCGCAGGCTCCACTCCTGGTGGAGTGCCCCCGGCCGTCCCTCTTAATCATGGCCCCGTTTCCGAAAACCAACAAAATAGAACCGGAGTCCTATTCCATTATTCCTAGCTGCAGTATGCCGGCGGCCGGCCTGCTTTGAACACTCTAATTTTCTCAAAGTAAACGCTTCGGGCCCCGCGGGACACTCAGCTAAGAGCATCGAGGGGGCGCCGAGAGGCAGGGGCTGGGACAGGCGGTGGCTCGCCTCGCGGCGGACCGCCAGCTCGATCCCAAGATCCAACTACGAGCTTTTTAACTGCAGCAACTTTAAGATACGCTATTGGAGCTGGAATTACCGCGGCTGCTGGCACCAGACTTGCCCTCCAATGGATCCTCGCTCAAGGATTTAAAGTGCGCTCATTCCAATTACAGGGCCTCGAAAGAGTCCTGTATTGTTATTTTTCGTCACTACCTCCCCGGGTCGGGAGTGGGTAATTTGCGCGCCTGCTGCCTTCCTTGGATGTGGTAGCCGTTTCTCAGGCTCCCTCTCCGGAATCGAACCCTGATTCCCCGTCACCCGTGGTCACCATGGTAGGCACAGACAGTACCATCGAAAGTTGATAGGGCAGACATTCGAATGGGTCGTCGCCGCCGCGGGGGCGTGCGATCGGCTCGAGGTTATCTAGAGTCACCAAAGCTACCGGGCGGGCCCGGGTTGGTTTTGGTCTGATAAATGCACGCGTCCCCGGAGGTCGGCGCTCGTCGGCATGTATTAGCTCTAGAATTACCACAGTTATCCAAGGAGTGGGAGAGGAGCGACCAAAGGAACCATAACTGATTTAATGAGCCATTCGCAGTTTCACTGTACCACCCGTGTGTACTTACACATGCATGGCTTAAGCTTTGAGACAAGCATATGCTACTGGCAGGATCAACCAGGTAGCCGCAACCCGAGGCACACGCGCGGACACCCGCCGCGCCGGCGCGCCCTGCCCTTTTTTCCCTTGGGTCTCTCTGAGCGACAACGGCCGCCACGGCCCCCCCTCCACCCTTCTCTCGCCTTCGCCTCCTGTCGTCCACCGGCTCCGACCCGCGGGAGCGGCATCGCGGACGCGGCCGTGGCGGCATGGCAGCGACGCCCCCGGCGGCGGGGAACGCGAACCGGGCACCTTGGGCAGGGAAGGCGGCACCGGCGCCCCCGGAGGGGACGGTGCCTCTCCGACCCTGGCGGGCCGGGCTCCTCCCGCGAAGGCCGCGGACGAGGCGGCCCGGCAACCCGCTGACGCGGCTAGTTCCCTCGCGTGCGCACGCAAGCACACGCTTCCCGACTCCACGCGGCCACAGAGGCCGGCTGGGGCTCCCCCGCCCCCGAGGCCGGCCCCTGGCTGCCAGATCCCGGGCACGATTCAGGCAGCAGCAGCGGAAGCGAGCGATACCGACACGCCCGGCGGGGAGAAGGCCCTCGTCTCTCTCCCCGCCTTGCCACGGGAGCACCGGGACGTGCTAGAGGAGACAGCGACCCGCGGAAGCGGGGCGCGCCCCCGGCACGCCAGGACCTTAGAGCCGGGGCGGCTCGCTCGGCAGCGGGCGGGGGGACGGGCCACAAAGCCGCCCCTCTCAGGCTAGAGGTTTCATTTAGGGAGGAACCCTCGGGGACCCCACCCGGGCAGGTGAGGCCTCGCGCGCGGCGCCGCTTTTAGCCCCTTTTAACTTTCGCGACGCCGCCGCCTCGCTCTCGGCTCGGCCAACCCCCGCCACACGCAGCTGCTCGCGGCCGGCACCCGCGGGTACCCGGAACCGAGGACGACACCGGCGCCTCACGCGTTTTAGGACACCTGAAAACTCACGGGGCCACGCAGCAGTCACAAAGCCGGTTGCGGTAGACCGGTCCCCGAACCCTGCCCCAGCGCCGGGGGGGGAGGTGGAAAGGGGAGGATGCGGCAAGGCTCGAGCCGCTCGGGGCTGGGGGAACGAGGACGACACCTCACACGCGACGGGAAGCGAAGTGGAAAGGAAGACCGCCCTTGCCCTGCCGGCCGGGGGCCCTTTCCGACGCGACCCGAAAGGCCTCATCGATCAACAAGGACAGAAGGAAAGGAAGCCAGCGGAGGCCCCACGGCCTCGCTCTTCTGGGACAGACACAGCCACGCGCACCCGCCACCGCCCTCGGGAGCAGCCAGCAGGCACGGGGCTCGGCGTGCGGGCAACACGCCGGAGGAGCAAACGGGGCGCCCTCCAGAGATGGGGGGGGGGGGGGGCAAGCTGCACCGGGCCGCACCGGCTCACAGGGCACCTCTGCCTCCCCGAAATGTGGGCTTGCATTTTCCCTCAAGCTGCACCGAGTTACATCTCCATCACGGGGCGCCCCCCTCTGGAGCCAGGAGGAAGCCGTGCTGGGGGCACCGGCTTGCCCTCCTCCCCCCATGCCGGGCTCCATAGCATACGAGTGGCCAGTCACCGCCGCTGGCTTTTCCCTTAGATGCCGTGCCCCCGCGGGCTGCGGCTTTGGCCATGGGGGGGAACCCCCGTGAAGAGGGTCCAGTGCTGGGAACTCTCTCTGCCCCTTACCGGGCTCTCTCTCGCCGTGCCTGGACGGGCTTGCTTTCCATTCTTGGTGGGACCGACGCCGGCACCACGTCTCCCCGGCTTTCTCTGCCCCCGTGCCCCACCGGGCAAACTTCGCTTCGGGGGTTCCACACTTCGGCAGTGGCCGGCGCCAGCCACTCGTCAACTTGTTTTCTTTTCCCCGCTTTCGTTGCCGAGCCCGGGCTGGGCTCCGGCTCACGGACGAGCGAAACCCATCCAACACCGCTGAGGGTGCGCCAGCGGCCGCTCCAAACCGCCGCGCCTTTGCTCGGCCCCGCGGGTCCCCTCTCTGACCCGGGCGAAAGCCACCGAGAAGCCAGACGGACCCCTGCCCAGCCGCCTGGCGGGTGGCTTGGAGCAGCCGCTCGGCAGCGCTGCCCTGGGAGTGCTCGGCGTCACTCGTTCCCTCATATACGGAACTGGAGGGCCGTCAGCTCCGCGAGCGCACAACCAGCCGACCTCCGCCCAGCGGCAGGTCGCAGAAATCACGCCGGCTTGTACGATGACGTAGGCGGAGGCAGAGCGCAACAGCGACCCCTTGGCGACAAGCGCGATCTCCGCGGAGAGCACGTCTACTCGCCGAGGGAGAGCACGTCTACTCGCCCAGGGAGAGCACGTCTACTCGCCGAGGGAGAGCACGTCTACTCGCCCAGGGAGAGCACGTCTACTCGCCGAGGGAGAGCACGTCTACTCGCCGAGGGAGAGCACGTCTACCTCCCGGCTGAGGGAGAGCACGGGGGGGGGGGACAAAGACAGGCGGCAGCAGCTTCGGTGAACGTCACCCGGGAGGCGACCGGGGCCCTCCCGGGACCGTCCCAGGAAGACGACGTTCGGCACGAGATCCCGGCCGCGGCCGGACCGGCTCGAAGCCTCGCGGTCCCGGCAGCAGCCGGAGCCGCTCGCCGCCTCGGGCTCCCGGCCCCCTACAGATCCGGCGACTCGTTCACGGGCGGCGGAAGGAGGCAGTGGAGGGGGTGCGGGCAGAAGCGGCAGCGGAGGCGGAGGGGGGGGGGGGGGCTCGGAGACAGCCGGCAGCCGCTTCGGTGAACGTCACCCGGCCGGCGACCGGGACCGGCCCGGGAAGCCATCGTCCGGCCCGGGATCCCGGCCGCGGCCGGACCGGCTCGAATCCCCGCGGCCCCGGCACGGGGGAGGCCCAAAGACTGGCGGCAGCCGCTTCGCTGAACGTCACCCGGCCGGCGACCGGGGCCGTCCCGGGGCCGTCCCGGGATGCCGGCTTCCGGCACGGGGTCCCGGCCGCGGCCGGAGCGGCTCGAATCCCCGCGGTCCCGGCAGCAGCCGGAGCCGCTCGCCGTTCGGGCTCCCGGCACCCTACGGATCCGGCGACTCGTTCGCCGGCGGCGGGGGGAGGCAGTGGAGGGGGTGCGGGCAGAAGCGGCAGCGGAGGCGGAGGGGGGGGGGGCTCGAAGACAGCCGGCAGCCGCTTCGGTGAACGTCACCCAGGAGGCGATCGGGGCCGTCCCGGGGCTGTCCGGGGATGCCGGCTTCCGGCACGGGGTCCCGGCCGCGGCCGGACCGGCTCGAATCCCCGCGGTCCCGGCAGCAGCCGGAGCCGCTCGCCGTTCGGGCTCCCGGCACCCTACAGATCCGGCGACTCGTTCGCCGGCGGCGGGGGGAGGCAGTGGAGGGGGTGCGGGCAGAAGCGGCAGCGGAGGCGGAGGGGGGGGGGGGGGGCTCGGAGACAGCCGGCAGCCGCTTCGGTGAACGTCACCCGGCCGGCGATCGGGACCGGCCCGGGAAGCCATCGTCCGGCCCCGGATCCCGGCCGCGGCCGGACCGGCTCGAAGCCCCGCGGCCCCGGCACGGGGGAGGCCCAAAGACTGGCGGCAGCCGCTTCGCTGAACGTCACCCGGCCGGCGACCGGGGCCGTCCCGGGGCCGTCCCGGGATGCCGGCTTCCGGCACGGGGTCCCGGCCGCGGCCGGAGCGGCTCGAATCCCCGCGGTCCCGGCAGCAGCCGGAGCCGCTCGCCGTTCGGGCTCCCGGCACCCTACGGATCCGGCGACTCGTTCGCCGGCGGCGGGGGGAGGCAGTGGAGGGGGTGCGGGCAGAAGCGGCAGCGGAGGCGGAGGGGGGTGGGGCTCGAAGACAGCCGTCAGCCGCTTCGGTGAACGTCACCCGGCCGGCGACCACGGCCGTTCCGGGGCCATCCCGGGAAGCCTGCGACAGGCACGGGGTCCCGGCCTCGGTCGGACCCGCACTGGGTGCCGCCGCCTCGGGCTCTCGGGACGGTATGGATCCGCCGACTCGTTCGCCGGCGGCGGGGGGAGGCAGTGGAGGGGGTGCGGGGAGAAGCGGCAGCGGAGGCGGAGGGGGGGGGGGGGCTCGGAGACAGCCGGCAGCCGCTTCGGTGAACGTCACCCGGGAGGCGACCGGGACCGGCCCGGGAAGCCATCGTCCGGCCCGGGATCCCGGCCGCGGCCGGACCGGCTCGAATCCCCGCGGCCCCGGCACGGGGGAACCCCAAAGCCTGGCGGCAGCCGCTTCGCTGAACGTCACCCGGCCGGCGACCGGGGCCGTCCCGGGGCCGTCCCGGGATGCCGGCTTCCGGCACGGGGTCCCGGCCGCGGCCGGAGCGGCTCGAAGCCCCGCGGCCCCGGCAGCAGCCGGAGCCGCTCGCCGTTCGGGCTCCCGGCACCCTACGGATCCGGCGACTCGTTCGCCGGCGGCGGGGGGAGGCAGTGGAGGCGGTGCGGGGAGAAGCGGCAGCGGAGGCGGAAGGGGGGCGGGGGGGACGATAGTGGCGGGGGGCGGGGGGTGCTCGAAGGCAGCCGGCAGCCGGTTCGGTGAACATTCGCCGGGGCGGGGGGGGCGACCTGTCCGTGCCCGGGGCAGCCCCGGGAAGCCGGCAGCCAGCACGGGGTCCCGGCAGCACCTGTTCCCTGCCCTGGGACTTGCCGTGCCCGGCGGCCGGTTGCCGGGTGGGGGGAGCGATGAGAGGCGGGGCGCAGCGGCCGGGGCAGCGCCGGGCGGCAGCGGGGGGCTGGGCGGGTGGGGTAGGCGTCGAGCGGCAAGCCCTCGGCTGCAGCGAATGTTCGGCGGTGCGGGGGGGGGGGGGGGGGGACGGGACGACACGTTGGGGGCGCCGAGTCCGAGCCACCCCCGGCCCCAGGGGCGGCCGGAGGGGGAGGCCGGTGCCTGGCCCTGGGAGCTGCTGGGCGCCGGATGGCCGAGGGGTGCGTCAGAAGCCGCCCGAGCGGTCGAGCAGGTCCTCCAGAAAGGCCTAGGGTGGCTTCGAGGGCCCCGGGAGCAGTCGAGGGAGGCCTCCAGGCAGGTCTGGAGTGGATGGGAGGTCTTCCAAAGCAGACAAGGGAGGCTGCCAGCGGGGCCTAGGCTGGCACTGCAGCCTGTAAATGGTTGGGGGGGGGGCCTCTGGTGCGGCCTGGAGTCTCTGGGTGGCGTCCAGAGAGGTGCAAAAGATCCTCTGGTGCGGTCTGTGGTGGCTGAGAAGCCTGCAGAGCGTGCGGGGGAGGCTTCTGGTGCGGCCTGGGGTGGGTCGGAAGCCTGCAGAGCGTGCGGGAGAGGCTTCTGGTGCGGCCTGGGGTGGCTGAGAAGCCTGCAGAGCGTGCGGGGGAGGCTTCTGTTGGGGCCTGGGGTGGGTCAGAAGCCTACAGAGCGTGCGGGGGAGGCTTCTGGTGCGGCCTGGGGTGGGTCGGAAGCCTGCAGAGCGTGCGGGAGAGGCTTCTGCTGCGGCCTGGGGTGGCTGAGAAGCCTGCAGAGCGTGCGGGAGAGGCTTCTGTTGGGGCCTGGGGTGGCTGAGAAGCCTGCAGAGCGTGCGGGAGAGGCTTCTGCTGCGGCCTGGGGTGGCTGAGAAGCCTGCAGAGCGTGCGGGGGAGGCTTCTGGTGCGGCCTGGGGTGGCTGAGAAGCCTGCAGAGCGTGCGGGAGAGGCTTCTGCTGCGGCCTGGGGTGGCTGAGAAGCCTGCAGAGCGTGCGGGAGAGGCTTCTGCTGCGGCCTGGGGTGGCTGAGAAGCCTGCAGAGTGTGCGGGAGAGGCTTCTGCTGAGGCCTGGGGTGGCTGAGAAGCCTGCAGAGCGTGCGGGAGAGGCTTCTGCTGCGGCCTGGGGTGGCTGAGAAGCCTGCAGAGCGTGCGGGAGAGGCTTCTGCTGCGGCCTGGGGTGGCTGAGAAGCCTGCAGAGCGTGCGGGAGAGGCTTCTGCTGCGGCCTGGGGTGGCTGAGAAGCCTGCAGGGCGTGCGGGAGAGGCTTCTGCTGCGGCCTGGGGTGGGTCGGAAGCCTGCAGAGCGTGCGGGAGAGGCTTCTGGTGCGGCCTGGGGTGGCTGAGAAGCCTGCAGAGCGTGCGGGAGAGGCTTCTGGTGCGGCCTGGGGTGGCTGAGAAGCCTGCAGAGCGTGCGGGGGAGGCTTCTGGTGCGGCCTGGGGTGGCTGAGAAGCCTGCAGAGCGTGCGGAAGAGGCTTCTGGTGCGGCCTGGGGTGGCTCAGAAGCCTGCAGAGCGTGCGGGAGAGGCTTCTGCTGCGGCCTGGGGTGGCTGAGAAGCCTGCAGGGCGTGCGGGAGAGGCTTCTGCTGCGGCCTGGGGTGGCTGAGAAGCCTGCAGAGCGTGCGGGGGAGGCTTCTGGTGCGGCCTGGGGTGGCTGAGAAGCCTGCAGAGCGTGCGGGGGAGGCTTCTGCTGCGGCCTGGGGTGGCTGAGAAGCCTGCAGAGCGTGCGGGAGAGGCTTCTGGTGCGGCCTGGGGTGGCTGAGAAGCCTGCAGAGCGTGCGGGAGAGGCTTCTGGTGCGGCCTGGGGTGGCTGAGAAGCCTGCAGAGCGTGCGGGAGAGGCTTCTGCTGCGGCCTGGGGTGGCTGAGAAGCCTGCAGAGCGTGCGGGAGAGGCTTCTGCTGCGGCCTGTGGTGGCTGAGAAGCCTGCAGAGCGTGCGGGAGAGGCTTCTGGTGCGGCCTGGGGTGGGTCGGAAGCCTGCAGAGCGTGCGGGGGAGGCTTCTGCTGCGGCCTGGGGTCTCTGAGTGGCCTCTAGAGAGGTGCAAAAGACCCTCTGGGTTGGGCTGGGGTGGCTCTTGGACCCCTGCCACACAGTGGAGAGAGGCCTCCGGCCCGCCACCTGTGTCCCTGTGTGCCTGAGTGCCTGTGTCCCTGTGTCCCTGTGTCCCTGAGTGCCTGAGTGCCTGTGTCCCTGTGTCCCTGTGTCCCTGAGTGCCTGAGTGCCTGAGTGCCTGTGTCCCTGTGTCCCTGTGTCCCTGTGTCCTTGTGTCCCTGTGTCCCTGTGTCCCTGTGTGCCTGAGTGCCTGTGTCCCTGTGTCCCTGTCTGTGTACCTGTGTGCGAGAGTGTCCGGCACGCCACCCAGCGGCGGCGGGCAAGCAGGTAGGCGGGTGGGCGGGCCGGCGAGGGCCAGTGTGAGTTTGGGGGGTGGGAGGGGAGGCGGCAGCTGGAAGCGTCAGAGGAGGGGGCGTGGCTCCGGCTGGCCCCGGGAGCAGGTTCCCGGGACCGGGACCGGCTGGACCCGGCGGGTGGTTGATCCCGGGGCGGGGGGCAGAGGCGGCGGGAAGCGGCAGCTGCGTGTGCGGCGGGGGGGTGGAGGGCGAACCGCGGCGGGAAGCGGATGCTTCAGAGCAGGTTACGGGGGCGGGGACGGACGACACCACCTGTCCCCGCCCCGGGACGGGCTGGACCCGGCGCCCTGGACCCGGCGCCGTGTACCCGCCGCCGCCCCCGCCGCCGCCCCCCTCCGCCACCCCGGGACCCCGACGTTTTTTGGCGCCCGCGCCTTTTTTTGCTCCCCGCCTGCCCGCGCTGCCCCGGGCCCTCCCCCGGGGCGGGGCGGGAGGGAGGGACGGACGGACGGGTAGCCGGGGATCTCCGAGCGCGTGCCACCAGACCGAGGCGGGGTCCCGGCGGCGGCGGCGGCGGCGGCGGCGGCGGCGGCGGCGGCGGCAGCAGCAAGCGACGGCGGGGGGGGGCAGGCTAGGGAGAGAGGGGGAGCGGCATGCGGTAGGGCTGGGGGGTTTGTTTCGGGGGGGAGGGGTGGGGGGGGGGGTGGCAGCGGTCAGCGAGAGCGGGGAGAGGGGGAGCGGCATGCGGTAGGGCTGGGGTGTTTTTGGGGTGGGGGCGTTGGGGGGATTAGCGGGCGGGCGGGCAGCCCAGCCAAGCGGCAAGCCGGGGGGCGGGCGAGGGCGGCTTTAGGGCCGGAGGAGCGGAGCGCAGCCTCCCCCGTGCAGGCTCCAGCGTGGAGAGCAGCAAGGTTTTGGGGACGGGGGACGACGGACGGGAGGGGCAGCGGCGAGAGGCTAGCTGCGGCAAGGGGCACCGGCACGGCCGCCCTAACAGCGCCGCCTCGGTCGCAGGGGTTAGAGAGCAGCCGGGCAGCCCGGGAGGGAAGCGGCAGCCCGCGTCGCGATCCGGAGCGGCGGAGCGCGACCTCCCCCCTCCAGGGGACAATGTGGGAAGGGGAAGCCGCGGCGGCTTTGGCGGGGGGTGCCCAGCTGCTAGCGGCTTCGGGGGGCAGTTAGCGGCGGCGGGGGGGGGGGAGATGGGTCGCGGCAGCGGCAAGAGATAACGGCGGGCGGGGGGGGCTCCGTGCAAAGCGGTAACGGGAGCCGGGGGGTGTGGGGAGCTGGGGGTGGCGGCAGCGGCAAGAGGCAACGTCGGGAGGGGGGGCTCCGCGCAAACCGGCAGCGGGGGGGGCGGGCGGGGGTAGCGGCAAGAGGCAACGGCGGGAAGGGGGGGCTCCGCGCAAACCGGCAGCGGGGGGGGGGCGGGCGGGGGTAGCGGCAAGAGGCAACGGCGGGAAGGGGGGGCTCCGCGCAAACCGGCAACGGGGGCGGGGGGGGGAGGCGGTCAGGAGCGGGGAGAGATTTCTAGAGATGCCGGCAGACCTTCTCCCCGGAGAACAGCGCTGTTGAAGAAAAGACTGCTTCAGAACACAACCTTTAATGAAAGACGCTCGATGAAAACAACACTTAAT
>NW_027144282.1:0-39498 GCF_026170545.1 Melanerpes formicivorus | reverse complement strand
CAGCCTCATCCTCTGAACTCCCTCCCAGCCTCATTCTCTGAGCTTCCCTCCCAGCCTCATCCCCTGAGCTTCCCTCAGCCTCATCCCCTGAGCTCCCTCCCAGCCTCATCCCCTGAGCTTCCCTCCCAGCCTCATCCCCTGAGCTCCCTCCAAGCCTCATCCCCTGAGCTTCCCTCCCAGCCTCATCCTCTGAGCTCCCTCCCAGCCTCATCCCCTGAGCTTCCCTCAGCCTCATCCTCTGAGCTCCCTCCCAGCCTCATCCCCTGAGCTCCCTCCCAGCCTCATCCCCTGAGCTTCCCTCCCAGCCTCATCCTCTGAGCTCCCTCCCAGCCTCATCCCCTGAGCTTCCCTCAGCCTCATCCTCTGAGCTCCCTCCCAGCCTCATCCCCTGAGCTTCCCTCCCAGCCTCATCCTCTGAGCTCCCTCCCAGCCTCATCCCCTGAGCTTCCCTCAGCCTCATCCTCTGAGCTCCCTCCCAGCCTCATCTCCTGAGCTCCCTCCCAGCCTCATCCCCTGAGCTCCCTCCCAGCCTCTCCTCTCACTGTTTCTCCTCCTCCCTCTCTCCCTTTCCCTCTCCCCCTCCCCCCCAGCCCAGGTCACTCTTTGTGCTGTGTTGAGATCTCTTTTATTGCTCCCTGGACACTTAGCTCCCAGCGCTGGAGGCCACCAGCAGCAGAGGGCAGCAAAGGCTCTTCCCCGGGAGAGGGGAAGGGAAGGGAAGGGTGGAGGAAGGGGCAGGGGGAGGTGACAGCAGCCAGCCCCAGGGGAGGTGACAGCAGCCAGCCCCAGGGGAGGTGACAGCAGCCAGCCCTAGGGGAGGTGACAGCAGCCAGCCCCAGGGGGAGGTGACAGCAGCCAGCCCCAAGGGGAGGTGACAGCAGCCACCCCCAGGGGAGGTGACAGCAGCCAGCCCCAGGGGAGGTGACAGCAGCCAGCCCCAGGGGGAGGTGACAGCAGCCAGCCCCTAGGGGAGGTGACAGCAGCCAGCCCCTAGGGAGGTGACAGCAGCCAGCCCCAGGGGAGGTGACAGCAGCCAGCCCCTAGGGGAGGTGACAGCAGCCAGCCCCAGGGGAGGTGACAGCAGCCAGCCCTAGTGGGAGGTGACAGCAGCCAGCCCCAGGGGAGGTGACAGCAGCCAGCCCCAGGGGAGGTGACAGCAGCCAGCCCTAGTGGGAGGTGACAGCAGCCAGCCCCAAGGGAGGTGACAGCAGCCAGCCCCAGGGGAGGTGACAGCAGCCAGCCCCAGGGGGAGGTGACAGCAGCCAGCCCCTAGGGGAGGTGACAGCAGCCAGCCCCTAGGGAGGTGACAGCAGCCAGCCCCAGGGGAGGTGACAGCAGCCAGCCCCTAGGGGAGGTGACAGCAGCCAGCCCCAGGGGAGGTGACAGCAGCCAGCCCTAGTGGGAGGTGACAGCAGCCAGCCCCAGGGGGAGGTGACAGCAGCCAGCCCCTAGGGGAGGTGACAGCAGCCAGCCCCTAGGGAGGTGACAGCAGCCAGCCCCAGGGGAGGTGACAGCAGCCAGCCCCTAGGGGAGGTGACAGCAGCCAGCCCCAAGGGAGGTGACAGCAGCCAGCCCCTAGGGAGGTGACAGCAGCCAGCCCCAGGGGGAGGTGACAGCAGCCAGCCCCAGGGGGAGGTGACAGCAGCCAGCCCTAGGGGGAGGTGACAGCAGCCAGCCCTAGGGGAGGTGACAGCAGCCAGCCCCAGGGGGAGGTGACAGCAGCCAGCCCCAGGGGGAGGTGACAGCAGCCAGCCCTAGGGGGAGGTGACAGCAGCCAGCCCCTAGGGAGGTGACAGCAGCCAGCCCCAGGGGGAGGTGACAGCAGCCAGCCCCAGGGGAGGTGACAGCAGCCAGCCCCAGGGGAGGTGACAGCAGCCAGCCCCAGGGGGAGGTGACAGCAGCCAGCCCCAAGGGAGGTGACAGCAGCCAGCCCCTAGGGAGGTGACAGCAGCCAGCCCCAGGGGGAGGTGACAGCAGCCAGCCCCAGGGGAGGTGACAGCAGCCAGCCCCAGGGGAGGTGACAGCAGCCAGCCCCAGGGGGAGGTGACAGCAGCCAGCCCCAGGGGGAGGTGAGAGCAGCCAGCCCCAAGGGAGGTGACAGCAGCCAGCCCCTAGGGGAGGTGACAGCAGCCAGCCCCTAGGGGAGGTGACAGCAGCCAGCCCCAAGGGAGGTGACAGCAGCCAGCCCCAGGGGGAGGTGACAGCAGCCAGCCCCAAGGGAGGTGACAGCAGCCAGCCCCAGGGGGAGGTGACAGCAGCCAGCCCCTAGGGGAGGTGACAGCAGCCAGCCCCAGGGGAGGTGACAGCAGCCAGCCCTAGGGGGAGGTGACAGCAGCCAGCCCCAGGGGGAGGTGACAGCAGCCAGCCCCATGGGAGGTGACAGCAGCCAGCCCCAGGGGGAGGTGACAGCAGCCAGCCCCAGGGGAGGTGACAGCAGCCACCCTCTAGGATAGGTGGCAGCAGCTCTGAGACCTCCCCAGCTGTGCTGCAGGACCTCTGAGAGCCAATTTCCTCCCTGCTCTGCCTCCCTCCTGCTGCTCCTGCTCCGACCCTTCCCCTGCCTCAGCGCCCAGCTGGAGGGGGTGGTGGGTTCTGGGGTGCCAGGCAAGGTGCCCCCCGCGGTGCTGGAGGCACGGGTGCCCACCCCGGGGCAGAGGCCAGCCTGGGGGTGGCTGTGGCATGGTGCCCCTCGGGGCTGGGCCGGGCAGCAGTGCCCTGGTGCAGCGCTGCAGTGCAGGCAGGGGATGCCAGCTGCCCCCTGGCAGCCTGGGTCCCCAGGCCTGGCTGCAGGATGGGCACCCCTGGCGCCTGCTGGCAGCGTGGCCGTGCCCTGGGTGGTCCCCTGAGCCTCTGCCCAGGCTGCTCAGGGCTTGCTGTGGATGCCCACCCTGCCTGCCCCCCGCTGCTGCTCAGGGGGCAGCTCCTCCTGGTCCCAGGGGCAGACCTCAGCTGTGGGCTCAGCCCCAGCCCCGGCTCTGCCCTGCTGGCATCCTTGGGGGGGGTCCAGGCTCTCCACCTCCCACGGGCACACCTCAGAGGCTCTGCTGGCGCCGGGGCTGCCGTCCCCAGCTGCTGGGGGAGCCTCTTCTGCCTCCCAGGGACAAACCCTGCCCGGGCTGGAGCCTGGCCCGGGGCCCAAGCTGGCTCCCCCAGGCCTTGGGGCTGCCCTGGCCCCCCGTGGGTGCTGGCTGCCCCCCGAGAGGCGGCAGAGGGGCTTGTGCTCAGCCTCCCTGCTGGGCCTGCCCCCGGAGCTCCTCGGCAGGGCTGCTGCAGAGCTGGAGCTGCCTCCTGCCGGCAGCGCTGACTCTGCCTTCCCCACAGGAGATGCTCTGCCAGCTGCTGCTGGGTGCGAGCTCTGCTGCTCCAAGCTGCTGAGCTCTGCAGCCTCCCAGGGGCAGATCTCTGCTTTCCCTCCAGCCCCTGCAGCCTCCCAGGGGCAGATCTCTGCTTTCCCTCCAGCTCCAGCCCCTGCAGCCTCCCAGGGGCAGACCTCTGCTTTCCCTCCAGCCCCTGCAGCCTCCCAGGGGTAGATCTCTGCTTTCCCTCCAGCTCCAGCCCCTGCAGCCTCCCAGGGGCAGACCTCTGCTTTCCCTCCAGCTCCAGCCCCTGCAGCCTCCCAGGGGCAGATCTCTGCTTTCCCTCCAGCTCCAGCCCCTGCAGCCTCCCAGGGGCAGACCTCTGCTTTCCCTCCAGCTCCAGCCCCTGCAGCCTCCCAGGGGCAGATCTCTGCTTTCTGAGTGGGTTCCACCTCTGGAGCTTCCCAGGGACAGACCTCAGCCTTGAGGCTGTCTCCGCTCTGGGACCTCTTGGAAGGAGCTTTGGGCAGCACTGGGCTCCTGGGCTGGGGTTTCTCTGGTGGCTGCTCCCTGTCTGTGCTCTCCCAAGGGCAGACCTCAGCCTTGAGGCTCTCCCTGGAAGGAGCTTTGGGCAGTGTTGGGCTCCTGGCAGCAGGCTGCTGTGGGAGCTGCTCCCTGTCTGTGCTCTCCCAGGGACAGACCTCAGCCTTGAGGCTCTCTCTGCTCTGGGACTTCTTGGAAGGAGCTTTGGGCAGTGTTGGGCTCCTGGGCTGGGGTTTCTCTGGTGGCTGCTGCCTGTCTGTGCTCTCCCAGGGACAGATCTCTGCTTTCTGAGTGGGTTCCACCTCTGGAGCTTCCCAGGGGCAGATCTCAGCCTTGAGGCTGTCTCCACTCTGGGACTTCTTGGAAGGAGCTTTGGGCAGCACTGGGCTCCTGGGCTGGGGTTTCTCTGGGGGCTGCTTCACATCTGTGCTCTCCCAGGGACAGATCTCAGCCTTGAGGCTCTCCCTGCTCTGGGACTTCTTGCCAGGAGCTTTGGGAAGTGTTGGGCTCCTGGGTTGGGGTTTCTCTGGTGGCTGCTGCCTGTCTGTGCTCTCCCAGGGACAGATCTCTGCTTTCTGAGTGGATTCCACCTCTGGAGCTTCCCAGGGACAGACTTCAGCCTTGAGGCTCTCCCTGGAAGGAGCTTTGGGCAGTGTTGGGCTCCTGGCAGGAGGTTGTGGTGGGAGCTGCTCCCTGTCTGTGCTCTCCCAGGGACAGATCTCAGCCTTGAGGCTCTCTCTGCTCTGGGACTTCTTGGAAGGAGCTTTGGGCAGTGTTGGGCTCCTGGGCTGGGGTTTCTCTGGGGGCTGCTCCCTGTCTGTGCTCTCCCAGGGGCAGATCTCTGCTTTCTGAGTGGGTTTCACCTCTGGAGCTTCCCAGGGGCAGACCTCAGCCTTGAGGCTGTCTCCACTCTGGGACTCCTTGGAAGGAGCTTTGGGCAGTGTTGGGCTCCTGGGTTGGGGTTTCTCTGGTGGCTGCTCCCTGTCTGTGCTCTCCCAGGGGCAGATCTCTGCTTTCCCTCCAGCCCCTGCAGCCTCCCAGGGGCAGATCTCAGCCTTGAGGCTGTCTCCACTCTGGGACTTCTTGGAAGGAGCTTTGGGTAGTGTTGGGCTCCTGGGTTGGGGTCTCTCCGGTGGCTGCTCCCTGTCTGTGCTCTCCCAGGGACAGATCTCTGCTTTCTGAGTGGGTTCCACCTCTGCAGCCTCCCAGGGGCAGATCTCAGCCTTGAGGCTGTCTCCACTCTGGGACTTCTTGGAAGGAGCTTTGGGCAGTGTTGGGCTCTTGGCAGGAGGCTGTGGTGGGAGCTGCTCCCTGTCTGTGCTCTCCCAGGGGCAGATCTCAGCCTTGAGGCTCTCCCTGGAAGGAGCTTTGGGCAGCACTGGGCTCCTGGGTTGGGGTTTCTCTGGGGGCTGCTCCCTGTCTGTTTCCCAGGGGCAGATCTCTGCTTTCTGAGTGGATTCCACCTCTGCAGCCTCCCAGGGGCAGACCTCAGCCTTGAGGCTCTCCCTGCTCTCTGCTTTCCTGCTGGAGGCTCCCAGCAGCTCTGTGCTCCTCCTTCCATGCCCTGGGGAGGAGCTCTCTGTGTCTGTGCTCTCCCAGGGGCAGATGGACTCAGGGCCACTGCTTGCTGCCTCCTTCCTCCCAGCCGTGCTGCCTCCAGTCTCTCCCTGGACACCTTTGCCTCTCCAGGAGCTTCTGCTCACCATGGACAGAGCAGCCTGGGGCTGCCTTGGTTTCTCGTTAGCTGGTGCTGGAGCAGCCACCTCCCAGGGGCAGACCTCTGCTTTCCCTCCAGCTCCAGCCCCTGCAGCCTCCCAGGGACAGACCTCTGCTTTCCCTCCAGCCCCTGGAGCCTCCCAGGGACAGACCTCAGCCTTGAGGCTGTCTCCACTCTGGGACTTCTTGGAAGGAGCTTTGGGCAGTGTTGGGCTCCTGGCAGGAGGTTGTGGTGGGAGCTGCTCTCTGTCTGTGCTCTCCCAGGGGCAGATCTCAGCCTTGAGGCTCTCCCTGCTCTGGGACTTCTTGCCAGGAGCTTTGGGTAGTGTTGGGCTCCTGGGTTGGGGTCTCTCTGGTGGCTGCTTCACATCTGTGCTCTCCCAGGGGCAGATCTCTGCTTTCTGAGTGGGTTCCACCTCTGGAGCTTCCCAGGGGCAGACCTCAGCCTTGAGGCTGTCTCCACTCTGGGACTTCTTGGAAGGAGCTTTGGGCAGTGTTGGGCTCCTGGGTTGGGGTTTCTCTGGGGGCTGCTCCCTGTCTGTGCTCTCCCAGGGGCAGATCTCTGCTTTCTGAGTGGGTTCCACCTCTGGAGCTTCCCAGGGGCAGACCTCAGCCTTCAGGCTCTCCCTGCTCTGGGACTCCTTGGAAGGAGCTTTGGGCAGTGTTGGGCTCCTGGGCTGGGGTTTCTCTGGGGGCTGCTCCCTGTCTGTGCTCTCCCAGGGACAGATCTCAGCCTTGAGGCTCTCCCTGGAAGGAGCTTTGGGCAGTGCTGGGCTCCTGGCAGGAGGTTGTGGTGAGAGCTGCTCCCTGTCTGTGCCCTCCCAAGGGCAGATCTCAGCCTTGAGGCTCTCCCTACTCTGGGACTTTTTGGCAGGAGCTTTGGGCAGCACTGGGCTCCTGGGAAGTCTTTCTGGTGGCTGCTGCCTGTCTGTGCTCTCCCAGGGGCAGATCTCTGCTTTCTGAGTGGGTTCCACCTCTGCAGCCTCCCAGGGGCAGACCTCAGCCTTGAGGCTGTCTCCACTCTGGGACTCCTTGGCAGGAGCTTTGGGCAGTGCTGGGCTCCTGGGAAGTCTTTCTGGGGGCTGCTCCATGCCCAGGCTCTCCCAGGGGCAAACAGAGGCCAGGGTGCTCAGCAGGCTCCGGGAGCTCACTCCTGGCAGCTCAGAGCTTTGGGGGGCAGGTCCCAGGGGGGGTTCAGAGCTTTTGGGGGCAGCTTTTGGGGGTGTCTCAGCGCTCCCCCTGCTCCCCCTCTCCTGTGCTCTCAGCAGCCCCCCAGAGGTAGCTCTGCTGCTCCTGAGCTGCTGCCTCCTCTCTCCTCCCAGCCTCTCCTGCTCCACCTGAGCCTCCTCCGTGTCCCAGGGGCAGATTTCTGCTCTGCTGCTCCTTGCCCCTTCCCCAGCCTCCCACGGGCAGCCCTCAGCCCTGCTGCCCTCCACACTCTCTGCTTGCCCTGAAGCAGCTTTCAGCAGCCTTGGCCTTTCTGCTGGGGGTTTCTCTACTCCCAGCTCTTCCCCGGGGCCACGGGGGACCCCCTCCGTGCCCCCCTGCCCTGGAGCTCTGCCTGCCCCCCGTCTCTCATCCCTGCTCTCCTCCCAGGGGCAGCTTTCCACTCTCACCCTGGCATCAGCCTGGGCTTCCCCAGCACCTCCCTCTGCCTCCCTGCTGCCTCTCCCCGCGGGGCCTGGGGCCACGGCCAGGCTCTGGCTCCTCGGTGGGACCCTCCTGGGACCAAGGAGCTGGGGTGGGCTTCCCCCCTGCTCCAGCGCCCGGGCTGGGCTCTCCCTGCCCGCTGGGGGCTCAGCATCCTCCCGGGAGGCCATGGCCTGCTGGCGCAGCAGAGCTCCCCTGCCAGCCGGGCCGCCTGGGGCTCCCTGGGCACAGAGCTCAGCCCCCGGCTCCCCGGCAGCCCCCCAGGATGGGCACAGGCTGCCTGCAGGAGGCTGCTCCGCCCCTGCCTGCCCCCGGGCGGGGAGGGACCCAGTGCTGACCCTGAGCCCTTCTCCCAGCCCTGCCACCACTTCCTTCGGTGCCCCCAGCCCCGGGGGGGCTGCAGGAGCCTCCTGCCCTGGCTCTGCCGCGGGAGCCTCAGCACCTTCCTGGCACTGTGCCTGTGCCTGCCCGCTGCTGGCCCTCTCCAGGGCTTCGTGAGGACCTTCAGCTCCTTCTCGGTGGCCGGCACTGGGGGGGGCAAGGTGCAGCCCCGAGGGTGGCTCCAGGGCCCCCCCAGCATCTGCAGCCCCCCGGGGGGCGCTGGGCTCCTCTGCCAGTCCCTCCTCGTGCCCTGTCCCCAGGGCTGGGCTGTCCCCGTGTCCCTCTGTCCCTCTGTCCCACCAGCCCTCAGCTCCCCAGCTGCTGGCAGCGTTGTTGTTGTGCTGGCAGAGGGCTGTGCCCCCCTGCCAGGGGTGGGCAGTGGGCTCACTGCTGGGCCTCTGCCTGCTCCACTCATGGCTGCTCCCCTCGGGGGCTGATGTCTCTGCCAGGCTGAGCCTCTCCCTCCTGCTGCCCCCCTCCTGCCCCCTCTTCCTGAGGCTCCCCTCGGCCTCCCCCTTCCCCCTCAGGATGCTTCTCCCCCTGGAGCGGTTGAAGGCTTTGATGGCAAGCCCCAGGCTCCTCAGGGAGGCCTTCTGGAAGGATGGGCTGGGGCTCGGGGTGGCCTCTGCGCCCCCAGGGGTCCCCAGCGCTGCTGCCTCGGCAGCTCTCTGCTTCTGGCTCAAGATCTCCTCCTGGAGCAGCTCCCAGGGGCAGACCTGCGCCGGGATGGATGCCGCCGGCAGCAGCCTGCCCTTCCCTGCCGGGGGGGCAGTGCCCCCCGCTTCTTCCTCCCCTGCTGCTCCCCGGGGCTCTGCTGCCCGTGCCAGGGGGGCCGGGGGGGGCTCTGCTGTCTCCAGGCTGCCGGTGGCCGCCGTGGGACGCTGCCCCAGGCTCTGGTAACGCACTGGGGGGGGCGGGGGGGTCCTCTTCACTGCCACCCTCACCCTGCCGGGGGGGTGGGAGCTGTCCACGCTGATGCTCTTGACGGGAGCGTAGGAGACTCTCTTCTGCACCTTGGCCTCGCCCGGGGGGGGCTCCTCCTGCCGGGGGCTCCTCCCGGCGGGGCTGGCGCCCCCAGCTGCCTTGGGGGGTCCGGGTGCCGGGGCCGGGTGCCGCCGGGGGTGCCAGGCGGTTCGGCTGGCGGCCAGCAGAGCCTCGTCCTGCGCCCCGGCGCTGAGCGACTTCTGCAGGGGGGCAGCGCGGGGCAGGGGGAGCTGCCCGGGTCCCGCCAGGTTGTGGGCGCTGGCTGACCTGCAGACGAGGGGGGCAGCATCCAGGGACTCGCTGTCAGAGGGCTCCGAGGCCGCCACCGCCACCGCCTTCCCCTCAAGGCCCCCCGGGCTGCTGGGCGACCCTGCGGGGGGCTCCCCCCTGGCCCCCTCGGCGCTGCGGGACTTGCGCAGGGCTGCGGCGCGGCGCCGGGAGCCTTCCTCCCTCATCCTCAGGCTGGCACCGCTGGCATCGGGGAGGCGTTTGGCTGAGGAGCTGCGGCGTGCCGGGGTGCCCAGCCGCTCCCCGGGGCCGGGGCCGGGGCCGGTGCTGCCCCGGCGCGGGAGGACTTCGGGCGGCTCAGCCCCGCGGCGGGCGAGGGAGCGGAGGAGGCTGCGCCGGGAGCTGCGCCTCTTGCCCAGGTGAGGGTTGTTGGTTGCCATCTTCCTGGCCTTGTGCACCTCCAGCTGCAGGTAAAGCTTCTTCAGCTCCTCCTGCGCGCCGGGGGAGACGGCGGAGAGAGGGGAGGGCAAGTCACGGAGGGGCTGCGGTCCGCGGCCGGCCCCGCGGCGCCCCTGCTCGGACCCTCGAAGCAAAGGGTCCCAGGGGGTCGGAGCCGGATGGTCCTTTCCGACCCGACCCATTCTACGGCCAGAGGTGTGGGGCAGCAGGAGCAGGGCAGGGCTTGTGCCCCCGGGCTGGGCACTGGGCAGGCTGCACCTTGAGTTTTGGGGTCGCTTTTGGACCTTGAAGGGCTGGAGCGGGGCCAGGGAAGGGCAACAAAGGTGGGGAAGGGTCTGGAGAAGAGGGCTGGGGAGGAGCAGCTGAGGGGGCTGGGGGGATTCAGCCTGGAGAAGAGGAGGCTGAGGGAGACCTCCTTGCTCCCTGGCAGGAGGTTGGGGTGAGGTGGGGGTTGGGCTCTGCTGCTGGGGAAGGATGAGAGGCAATTGGCCTGAACTTGAGCCAAGGGAGGGTTAGCTTGGAGAGGAGGAACAGCTTCTGTGCTGCAGGAGTGGTCAGGGCTCGGCACAGGCTGCCCGGGGCGGGTGATGGAGTCCCCAGCCCCGGAGGTGCTGCTGAACCCTGTGCCCATGGCACCTGGGGGCAGGGTTTGGTGCCAGGGTGGTGCTGGGCTGCCGCTGGACGGCCTCGGAAGGGCTTTTCCAACCCAGCCCTCTGCCTCTACACAACCAGGCTGCCCCCAGGCGCCCGCACTCACTGCCCACCCCCCTGCCCACCCCCCTGCAGCCCTCCCCGCTTCGCTCTCCTTCCACCCCGGGCTCCCCCCTCTTAGCTCCGCAGCAGAAGGACGGCAGAAGGCACTTCTTACTCTGCACAGCTAGCGTCAAAAGAAGGTCCTGAGTGTGCCACCCACCCGGATGTCATCGGGGTCGAGGCTGTGCTCGCTCCAGGCAGAGGCCACGCTGCTGGTCAGGCAGGAGCCCGAGCGCCCCACGTCCAGCTGGTCCTCGTACACCTCGGCCGCGATCTCCTCCCGCAGCGGCGAGCCGGCGTGCAGCAGCTGCCGCGGGCAGAGGGCGCCGCGCTCGGGGCTCTCGGGGACGGCAGGGAGCCCCTGCCCCCCAGGAGCCCCTGCCCCCCAGGGACCCCTGCCCCCCGGGGAGCCGTGCCCCCCAGGGAACCTCCAGCCCCCAGGGAACCTCCAGCCCCCATGGACCCCTGCCCCCCAAGCACCCCTGCCCCCCAGGGAGCCGTGCCCCCCATGGACCCCTGCCCCCCAGGGAAGCTCCAGCCCCCAGGGAACCTCCAGTCCCCAGGGAGCCGTGCCCCCCAGGGAGCCGTGCCCCCCAGGAACCCCTGCCCCCCAGGGAACCTCCAGCCCCCAGGGAGCCGTGCCCCCCAGGGAACCTGCAGCCCCCAGGGAGCCGTGCCCCCCAAGCACCCCTGCCCCCCAGGGAACCTGCAGCCCCCAGGGAGCCCTGCCCCCCAAGGACCCCTGCCCCCCAGGGACCTCTGTCCCCCAGGGAGCCGTGCCTCCCAGGGAACCTCCAGTCCCCAGGCTGCCCCTGCCCCCAGAGCCCAGCCCCCAGGCTGCCCCTGCCCCCCAGGGAGCCGGAGCCCCCAAGGAACCCCAGCCCCCAGGGAGCCCTAGCCCCATCTTCTCGAGGGCTCCCAGGAACACCAGGAGACCCCAGCCCCCAGGGGACCCCAGCCTCACCTCCCCAGGGGGTGCCAGAAGCACTCCTGAGCCCCAGCCTCACCTCCCCAGGGGGTGCCAGAAGCCCCCCTGGACCCCAGCCCCATCTCCCCAGGGCTCCCTGGGCCCAGCATTACCTTGGGGATGAAGAGCAGTGCCAGGGTCATGGTGATGGTGCCATGGGTGTGAGCGAAGAAGAGCAGCAGGGTCCAGTCGGGGTGCAGCGAGGGGACCATGATGAACCTGGAGGAGGGCAGCACCAGGTCCTGCTGGGACCCCCACAGCCCCTTCCCCACCTCCAGAGCCCCACAGCCTCCCCCCTGCCCGGGGGAGACCCTGGAGCCCGCTGGCTTTGGGGGTGGGCAGGGACTGGCATCTCGGTTCCCAGACCTTGGAATCCTGGATTGGTTTGGGTGGGAAGGGAGTTCCAGAGCCCACCCAGTCCAAGCTCTCTGCAGGGACATCCTCCACTGGATCAGGCTGCCCAGAGCCCTCTCCAGCCTCCCCTTGAGTATCTTCCCCCCCAATCCCCTCCCTGGGCAGCCTGCTGCAGTCTTCCAGCAGCCTCCTGGGGCAGAACTTCTTCCTCACATCCAACCTCAACCTGCTCTGCTCTCATCTCAAACCATTGCCCTTGGTGCTGGCCCTGCAGGCCTTTGGGGCCAGTCCCTCTGGAGCCTCCTTGTAGCCCCCTTCAGCTCCTGGCAGGCTGCTCTGAGGTCTGCCTGGGGCTGACCACCCCCAGCCTGCCCCCATGCTCCAGGATCATCAGGGCTATGTCCATGTGCTGGGGGCTGGCCACAGCAGTGCAGGTGGGGTCTGGGCAGGGGGCAGGGGGCAGGGGGCAGGGCAGCAGCTCCCTACCTGACCACGTGGAAGGTGGCAGAGACCAGGAGCTCGTTGTGCAGGGCGATGCCCAGGTAGCGAGGCTCGTGGAAGGCAGAGGGCACGGCACGGGTGGCATAGCAGAGGAAGCTGCCCCACAGCAGGAACAGCATCTCAGCTGCAGGAGAGAGCAGGGCAGCCCTTGCTGAGCACCCTCCCTGCTGCCCCCGGGGTCCTTCCCCCCGCTGGCACCGCTGGGTGCTGAGCCCCGGGGCTGGGTGCTGCTGCCAGCTGCAGCCTCGCTGCCAGGGGCTGGGGGGGGGAGCTGGGGCTGAGCAGCCTCCAGCACAGCCTGCACAAAGGCCACCAGGGTGCACCCCAGGGGGAGCCACAGCCCCCCAGGATGGGTTGGGATGGAAGGGACCTGAAAGGACATCCAGCTCCAAGCCCCTGCCAGGGGCAGGGACACCTCCCCCCCAGCCCAGCTTGCTCCAGCCTGGGCTGAACCACCTCCACTTCCCTGGGCAGCCTGTTCTAGAGTCTCACCACCCTCAGAGCAAAGAATGTCCTCCCAGTGTCCAGCCTCAAGCTGCCCTGCTCAGTTCCAATCCCTTCCCCCTGGCCCCATCAGCCCTCGCCCACAGTCCCTGCCCAGCCCTCCTGGAGCCCCCTCAGGCACTGGAGGGCTGCTCTAAGGTCTCCCTGCAGCCTTCTCTTCTCCAGGCTGACCAGCCCCAAGGTCCTGCAGCCCTCTCATCACCTTCATGGCCTTCCCTGGACCCTCTCCAACAGCTCCATCTCCTTGTGGGGGCTCCAGAGCTGGCTGCAGTGCTGCAGGTGAGGTCTCAGCAGGGCAGAATCCCCTCCCTGGACCTGCTGGCCACACTGCCTTGGGTGCAGCCCAGGGCACAGGTGGCTTTTTGGGCTGCCAGGGCATGTCTCTGGCTCCTGCCAAGCTCCTCATCCCCCAACCCCCCCAGGGTCCTTCCCTGCAGGGCTGCTGCTCCTCACCCCCTCCTCACCCGGCCTGGATGTGTGCCGGGGGTCGCCCGGGGCCAGCCCTGGAGACGCTCAGAGGAGGAGGGTGGGAGGCAGCTTGGGCAGCCCCAGCCCTGCTTCCAAGGCTCTGGGCAGGGTCAGTGGGCAAGGAAATGAAACCCCAGAGGCTGCCCTGCTGGGGGGCTGGGGGTGCCCGGCTGGGGCAGCCAGGAGCTGGGCTCACCGATCACCATCATGTAGTCCCAGTGGTCATGGCTGCAGATGTAGAAGTGGAGCCCCCGGCTGGTCTGGGCAAGGACCACCAGGGGGATGTTCTTGTCGATGTTCTCCAGCATCCCAATGGTCCAGGCCGCCAGGAACCACAGCACCAGCAGCAGGATCAGGCCCAGCATCTTCAGCACCCTCTCGCTGGAGGCGCAGGGCACCCGCGGGGCCGGGCGGGACAGGAACACCTTCAGCACCCTGCCGGGGGCGGAGGGGTGAGCCCCCAGCTGCTGCTGGCTGGTTGGGGGGAAGGGGGAGGGGTGTCCCAAGCGTCCAGCCCCCTGCCCAGCCCAGCCCAGCCCAGCCCTCCCCTCCCCCTGGCTACCTGTAGAGCTTGAGGGTGATGGTGCCGTAGACGATGGCGAAGCCCAAGAGCCGCACCCAGCGCAGCAGGATGCAGCGGAAGATGCTGGGCTTGAAGTAGAGGATGAAGACCTGGGGAGGGGGCACAGAGAGAGCAGAGGTGGCACAGAGAGAGCAGAGGTGGCAGGGGGCTGCATCCTGCTTTGCCCAAGGGGTTGGGAAGTGCTGGAGGCTCAGAAACACCTCCCCCCGACCCCACCACCAGCTGGAGCTTCCCAGCTGCAGAAGCTCCCCCACGGGGACAGGCTGAGAGGGTTGGAGCTGTTCAGCCTGGAGGAGAGAAGGCTGCAGGGAGAGCTCAGAGCAGCTTCCAGTGCCTGAAGGGGCTCCAGGAGAGCTGGGAAGGGGCTTGGGGCAAGGGCTGGGAGGGACAGCCTGAGGGACAATGGCTTTGAGCTGGGAGAGAGGAGACTGAGAGTGGAGAGGAGGAAGGAACTCCTGGCAGTGAGGCTGGGGAGAGCCTGGCACAGGCTGCCCAGGGGAGGCTGTGGCTGCCTCCTGCCTGGAGGTGTTCAGGACCAGGCTGGATGAGGCCCTGAGCAGGCTGGGCTGGTGGGAGGGGTCCCTGGGCATGGAAGGGGGTTGGAGCTGGCTGCTCCTGAAGCTCCCTTCCAGCCCCAAACCCCTTCTGTGGATTCATGAATCACAGGAGCAGGGCTGGGACTCAACGACCTTAGAGCTCCTCTTGTGAGACCCTTCCCCAGCTTCATTGCCCTTCCCTGGACCCCCTCCAGCCCCTCAGGGGAATCTCAGAGGAGTTTGGGCTGGAAAAGCCTTGCAAGGTGGAGTCCAACCCCACCCTGGCCACCAAACCACAGCCCCAGCTGCCATGGCCACAGGCTGCTTGGACACCTCCGGGGCTGGGGACTCCACCACCTCCCTGGCTGCCTCTTCTTGGGGTGAGGGTCTCAAAACCGAGGGTCCCAGCACTCGAGGGGGGCTCAGCAGCGCCCAGTACAGGGGCAACACCAGCCTAGGGCTGGGCCAGCCCCGGTGCTGCTCTTCCTGCCTTGGGTGCAGGGCTGCTGCAGCTCAGGAGGGAGCAGGGCTCCGGCAGGAGGGAACAGGAGGGAGCAGGGCTCCGGCTGGAGGGATCAGGAGGGAGCAGGAGGGAGCAGGAGGGAGCAGAAGGGAGCAGGAGGGAGCAGGAGGGAGCAGGAGGGAGCAGGGCTCCGGCAGGAGGGAGCAGGAAGGAGCAGCTCTCCGGCAGGGGATTCATCCCCGTGGCCAGCAGGAGAAGAGGGATTTGGGTCCCCGAGAAGGTTTCCTGCTGCGGACGCCAGGGGCTGCGCCTGCGAAATGAAGGAGGAGGCAGAGCCCTGCCCCTGCCCTGCTCGGGGCCAGCTCGATGCCAGGCTGCCGGCGCTCTCGAACCCCATCCCAAAGCTTTCCAGGCTGGGATGCTCACCGGGAAGTAGAGGAGGAGGGAGCCGAAGAGGATGGTCTCCAGCAGGACAACTCCCGACGTGCGGATCCTCTGCAGGGACAGAGGCGTGAGGCTGCAGCCGGGGGGCTTGGTCAGTGCCCAGAGGGGATGGAGCCAGGGCAGGGAGATGCCCCTGAGCGTGCCAGGCTGGGGCACCCTCCCGAGAGCCCCCCAGGACCGCTGGGGTTTGGGGGAGGGCAGCCGGGGGGAGGAGAGCCAGGGGGAGCCTTGCCTTGCTGCGGCGGTAGTGGTAGGAGACGAGCATGCTGAGGAACACGGCCAGCATGCAGCACGCCTGGCACGACAGCACCGCTGCCCGCAGCGCCCGGTCCTCCTGGATCAGGCAGGGGGCATCGTCCTCACAGGTGGCACATCCCTGGCGACAGGGCCGGCATGCCAGCCGGGACCCCCCGTCCGCCCCCGCTGCGCCTGGGGGCAGAGAGGCGGCCAAGTGAAAGGACAGCCCAGGCTCGGCGGCACCTTCCCCGCCCAGGGCACCGGCTGGAGCTGCCCCCAAACCCCTCCAGCCCGTGCCACTGGGTGAGATGGGGACCCCCCAAGGGGTGGGCACAGCACCCACCTGCCCTGGCACCGCTGGCCACTCCACCAGCCCTGTAGAAGCCTGGCTTGCAGCGGCACAGGTACCTCCCAAGCACAAATCCACGACCCTCCTGGGGGACACACTGAAGGGGACAAGCTGAGGCACCCAGCGGGGGACTCATCCTGCACCCCCACACCCTCCCCTCGAGCCCCACGGCCCTTCTCCTTTGCACCTGGGGGGGGGAGGAGAGCCTCCAGCATCCCTTGACCCCTCTCCAGCCTCCCCCTCCCCTTCCCCCCCCCCCCCCCCCCCGCAGCCAGCAATGGATAAATATTTAAGAGCTAAAAGCCAAAGCTTGGCCCCCCCCCCGGCTCCCCCCTCCCCAAATCCCTCCCTAAACCCTAAATGGAGACCTAATGCAGCCCAGGGCACTAATCCTGCCCTAATCCCCCCCGGGCTGCACCCTGCCGGGGGCTGGCAGCTTCTCTGCCTATTGTTGTTTGCTGGGGAGGTGCCCAGGGGCAGAGCCCAGCCCTGCCGAGGGCATCGCCCAGCCCTGCAGAGGGCATCGCCCAGCCCTGCCGAGGGCATCGCCCAGCCCTGCAGAGGGCATCGCCCAGCCCAGGGAAGAAAGAGAAGCCGCTGCTGCCTTCCCCCTCCCTCTGGCACAGCTTCTGGGGTGGCACCCCAGCTCGGAGTGGGGTGGAGGGAGGGCTGCCAGGGTCGTGCCAAGGGCAGCACACACGGGCATCACCCAGCTGGGCACGGAGAGAAGGGGTCTGGGGCACTGAGACGCACCCAGGTACCACCCAGCTGGGCACAACCAGAGGGGGGTGGTGCTGGTGTCACCCAGCTGGGCACAGGCAGAGGGGGTTGGTAGTGGTGCTGGTGTCACCCAGCTGGGCACAGGCAGAGGGGGTTGGTAGTGGTGCTGGTATCACCCAGCTGGGCACAGAGGGAGGTGAGGGTGCTGCTGGTTGTGCCACGCCCGGGCACCACCCACTTGGGCACCACCGAAGGGATTAGGGGGCTGCTGGTCAGGGTAGGTTGAGCCATAGGTTGGCAGCTCCCCTCGCCCCCTCCCCAAGCGCTGCTCGTCGCTGGGGTGCCCGGGCAGGGAGCTGCGGGGGTGCCCGGGCAGAGAGCCGCGGGGGTGCCTGGGCAGAGATTCGTTGGGGTGCCCGGGTAGAGAGCCGCTGGGGTGCCCGGGCAGGGATTCGCTGGGGTGCCCGGGCAGGCAGCCGCGGGGGTGCCAGGGCAGGGATTCGCTGGGGTGCCCGGGCAGGGAGCCGCGGGGGTGCCTGGGCAGGGATTCGCTGGGGTGCCCGGGCAGGGAGCTGCTGGGAGTGCCCGGGAAGGCAGCCGCGGGGGTGCCCGGGCAGGGAGCTGCGGGGGTGCCCGGGCAGGGAGCCTCTGGGGTGCCCGGGCAGGGAGCCTCTGGGGTGCCCGGGCAGGCAGCCGCGGGGGTGCCCGGGCAGGGAGCCTCTGGGGTGCCCGGGCAGGGAGCCTCTGGGGTGCCCGGGCAGGGAGCTGCGGGGGTGCCCGGGCAGGGAGCCTCTGGGGTGCCCGGGCAGGGAGCCTCTGGGGTGCCCGGGCAGGCAGCCGCGGGGGTGCCCGGGCAGGGAGCTGTGGGGTGCCCGGGCAGGGAGCTGCGGGGGTGCCCGGGCAGGGAGCTGTGGGGGTGCCCGGGCAGGCAGCCGCGGGGGTGCCCGGGCAGGGAGCTGTGGGGTGCCCGGGCAGGGAGCTGTGGGGGTGCCCGGGCAGGGAGCCGGGGGGATGCCCGGGCAGGGAGCCGGGGGGGTGCCCGGGCAGGGAGCTGCGGGGTGCCCGGGCAGGCAGATGCGGGGGTGCCCGGGCAGGCAGCCTCTGGGGTGCCCGGGCAGGGAGCTGCGGGGGTGCCCGGGCAGGCAGCCTCTGGGGTGCCCGGGCAGGGAGCTGCGGGGGTGCCCGGGCAGGGAGCTGCGGGGGTGCCCGGGCAGGCAGCCTCTGGGGTGCCCGGGCAGGGAGCTGTGGGGTGCCCGGGCAGGGAGCTGCGGGGGTGCCCGGGCAGGCAGCCTCTGGGGTGCCCGGGCAGGGAACTGCTGGGGTGCCCGGGCAGGCAGCCTCTGGGGTGCCCGGGCAGGCAGATGCGGGGGTGCCCGGGCAGGGAACTGCTGGGGTGCCCGGGCAGGGAGCTGCGGGGTGCCCGGGCAGGGAACTGCTGGGGTGCCCGGGCAGGCAGATGCGGGGGTGCCCGGGCAGGGAGCTGTGGGGGTGCCCGGGCAGGGAGCCGGGGGGATGCCCGGGCAGGCAGATGCGGGGGTGCCCGGGCAGGGAGCTGTGGGGTGCCCGGGCAGGGAGCCGGGGGGATGCCCGGGCAGGCAGATGCGGGGTGCCCGGGCAGGGAGCCGGGGGGGTGCCCGGGCAGGGAGCCGGGGGGATGCCCGGGCAGGCAGATGCGGGGTGCCCGGGCAGGGAGCCGGGGGGGTGCCCGGGCAGGCAGATGCGGGGTGCCCGGGCAGGGAGCCGGGGGGGTGCCCGGGCAGGCAGCCGCTGGGTCGCTGGCTGTGGGCAGAGGAAGATTTGCACAATAAACCCCCGGGCTGCGGCGGCCTGGAGCCGGCAGATGGAGCGAGCCGGAGGGGATAAAGCTCAGCCTGCAGGGAGGGACACAGCCGGGGACAGCCTGGCTGGGGAGGGGGCGGGGGGAGAAGGGACCCTTTGGAGTGGGGCTCCCCCAGCCCGGGGGTGCTGGTACCTGGGTGCTGTTGAGGTCACAGCGATGAGTGTCAGCAAACCAGCCTGGCCCGGGGCTGCACTGGTCGATGGCCACATCCCGCAGCTCGATGTCCACCCTCACGACGCCCCTGCGCGGAGGGACAGCCCCGGGGGGCTTCTCTGTGCCCACCCTGTGCCCCTCCTTCTGCCCCCCCCCCCGGCGTGTGGCAGTGCCCCACTGGGACTGGCTGCTCGTGGGGTGGCGATGTGAGAGGTCAGCAATGTCCCCCAGACCCCTCCGGTCGGGGGGGGGGTGTCCCCCCACTTTGAAACCGTGTCGGGGGGAGGCTGGAGGGGGAGCGGGGGGTGGTCGAGGGCAGGGGCAGCAGCTCCCCCCCGAGTTTTGCTGGGAGCTGCTGGGGTGGCTCCTGCGTGCTGCCCTTCGCCCCCTGGCACCGACCCTCTTCCCTGGGTGCTCCGAGGGGGGCGCAGGGCTTCCCCCTTGGCAATGGGACCACGTCCCCTCTCCAGCCCCAAACGCCGCTGCCCCCAGCGCCTCCCACCACGGCTCCTCACACGGGGGGGGCTGGGGTGCACCAGGAACCCACCAGCTCCCGAAGAGACCCCAGCCCTGCTCACCCCCCAGCCCAGCCCAGCTGTGGCAGGGGGGGCTCTGGGGGTGGGGGGCAGCCCAAGGTGGGCAGCACAGGGACAACCACGGGGGGCCAGGGCGCAGCTGGGTGCCTGTGGACGTGCAAACACCCACGAGCACGGGGAGGCGGGCAGGGTGCCAGGAGGGTGCCAGGAGGGCTGGCACACACCCTGCCCCGCGCTGCCCGCACCTTCACCACCACCCCACCCCCCTCAAATCCACACGGGGGCAGCCCCCAGCCCTCTCTTCCGCCCACCCCCGGGTGCCACTTACTTGAACTCGGGGCTGAGGTCCGGCTTGAGCCCGTAGAAGGCGGAGGAGAGGGTGACCATCCAGCTGGGCAGGAACTTGCCGTCCTGGCACTGGAGGAACGGCGGGGACCACCGCACGTGGCCCGGCTCCCCCACGTAGCTGTCCCCCCGCTGCCACTTCGGGGTGTCCATGCTGCTCAGGTCGTTGCTGAGCAGGCGCTTGCGGAGCGGGGGGGTCCGCTGCGACTTGAAGGAGTTGAACCATTCGTTGTCCCAGCTGAGGTTGCCCGAGCTGGGGGCGGCGGCAGAGACGTCCCGCAGCAGGATCTCCTCTCCCCCTTTGGTAGCCTGCAGCATCAAGCGGGGCTTGGCGGCCAGCGGGTGGGCGTCGAGGGCGAGCACCGCCCGGTGCACCCAGGGGTGCCCCTCCGCCAGGCTGCGGACCAGCGCCTGGTACCACTCCACGTCCTCGGCCACGCTGGCTTCGCGGATGTCGTTGGTCTGGAAGAGCATGTTGAGGAAGTTGGCAGCGTGTGCCAGCGCCTCGGGGGCGGCCCGCAGGGTGGCACGCAGCGCCGCGGGGGGACTGGCACCGGCTGCCCCCGCCACGACCCCCCGGCTGCAGTTGGCCCGGGCCAGCCGCTGCGCATCGCCCGTCTGCAGGAAAAGCATCGCCGCCGCCGAGCCCTCGGGGTCCCTCGGCGCTCCTGGCTCCGCTGTGGGCATCCAGGAGGAGGAGGAGGATGCTGAGGACCATCCTGCCGGCCGGGGGGGTCTCTCCTGTGGGCGCTGGCCCCCCACAAGGACGGTGCCACGGAGCAGCACCGCCTGCAAGCACCACAGCAACGGCCACCGCCGCGGCCCCATGGCTGGGGGCTCAACGGAGCCCCCCGGCCCCCTGCGGCCCCACCGGCCGGCCCGGGGGGGGCATGGTGGGCACGGTGCCCGAGCCGGCCGGGAGCCTGCTCAGCTCTGCAGGGCTGGACTCCGGCTCTGCTGCCTGCTTTCCTCCCCCAGCGATGCCGGAGCAGACGTCACCAGCTCCAAAACGTTCATCTGCCGGCGCTGCCCGCACGGAGCCCCCCCGCCTGCCTCCGCGCTCCCGCTCGGGCTAGCAGAGTGCCCCCCACACCGAGCCCCGTGGGGGGATCCCCACACCCTGACCCCCTCGGACTGGCATTGATGTAAGCGCATCCTGACGGGAAGCCATGGCAACGGGGCTGGGAATTTTCCTCCCGCTGTCCCCCTCCCCGAGGCCCCCTTGGCAGCTGGGGTGGGGGGAGAAGGTCGCCCGCTGGTTGCCCATATGGTCCTGGGCTTCAGTCCTGCAGCGCCCAACCCCCCACCCCACCCCCCAGCCATGGGGTGGAAATGGAGGTGATGGCACCCGCAGGAGATGTCCCTCGGGGGGCTGACGGGGTCCCCACTGCAGGGCCTGACACCCACCCCCCACCAAAGCCGGGGGGTGACGTCCTGGGTCCCCACGCAGCACTGCCCTGGTTGCAGAGGGGAAACTGAGGCGCTGGAGGCTGCTAAGGCTCTGTGCCCAGAAGGGGTGGGGGCGGAATGGACTTGAGGAGGTCACCCAGTCCCCACCTGAGCCACGGCGACTTCTCCCCAGCCTTCAGGCAGCTGCGGGGAGAGCTGGTCGCAAGCCCTCTCCTGCAGGGGGATGTGCTGGCTGTAAGCGCCGCGCAAAAGCTATGCGAGAGCCAAGGGCCCTGCAGAGCCACGCAAGACCCTGTGCGAGAACCGTGCCAAGGTCGTCGCAAGAGCCGAGGGCTGTGCAAGAGCGGTGCAGAACCGTGCCAAGAGCCGAGCAAGAACCAAGAGCCGTGCGAGAGCCGTGCAAAGGCCGTCAAGAGGCAAAGGCAAAGGCCGTGCAGAGCGGAGCGGAGCGGAGCCGTGCAGCGCCGAGCGGAGCCGTGCAGCGCCGTGCAGGACTCGCGATCCGAGCTGCCGGCCGACCGTGCCTCAGTTTCCCTCCTCGCTCCGCCATCTCTGCCCGGCGCATCCTCCCCGAGGACGCTGCCAGGGCCGCTCCAGGCTCCTGCGCCGGTCCCGCCGGCTCCCGATCCCCCCTTAAGCCGTTTGTGCCCCCCCCGCAATGTCCTCCGCCGCTGCCTCCGGTGGGTGCCGGGGTCCGGAGCGGGGCCGCCCCTGGAGGGGAGCGGGGGAGGGGGCGTGTCCACGAGGGCGTGGTCTCGGCGCGGGGGGCGCGGCCCCAGCCAATGAGGACGCGCGGTTAGTGTGAGGGGCGGGGCTTGAGGCGGAAGTCGGCGGGCGGGGCTCTGCGCGGCCGTCGCCGCGGAGCTGGGGGGAGGAGGAGCCGTGGCGGCGGCGGCGGCGGCCGAGGCCGTGGGAGGGCGGCGGCAGCGGCCCGGCCCGGTCCCGGGAGCCATGCGGCGGCCGTAGCCATGCAGCGAACCGAGCTGCGGGACGGGGAGGCGGCGGCGGCCGCCGCGGCCTCTTACCGTGTGCTCAGCCGCCTGCTGGGCTATGGGGCCGGGCCGGAGGCGGGAGCGGCGGGCGGCGCCGGTACCGGCGCGATGGGTTCGGGGCCGTTGGGCCCCGGCGGAGGCCGGCTGCCTATGGCCGCGTTACCGGGCGGCGGGGTTCTCCGGAGCCCGCGGCCTCCGCCGCAGCTGATGGTGTTCCGCAACGCGGCGGAGGGGCGGCCCGGCGAGGAGGGCGGCCCGGCGGTGGGGGGCGGCGGCGGCGGCGATGGTGGCGGCGGCGGCGGCATCATCCTCGGCGGGGGGGACCCGGTGGGAGGCGGCGGAGAGCTGCTGTGCCCGCGGCACCGCTGCGCCCTGGAGCCCAAAGCGGCGGCGCGCTGGGGAGCGGCACCGGCGGGCGGGCTGGAGCTGCAGCTGGCGGCGCTGGGGCTGCGACCGCCCGGGCTGGCCACCAAGGGACCGGCGGGATGCCCCTGCCCCTGCCCCTGCCTCGGCCAGCCGCCCCCGAGCGGACCCGCCGCCGAAGAAACCAGCGACGCGTTACTGGTGCTGGAAGCGCTGGAGCCCGACGAGGCCGGGAGCTGCTCCGACGAGGAGCCCGGGTCCCCCGGCCGCGGAGCCCCCCGCGCCGCCGCCGCCGCCGCCGGGAGAGGAGCCGCCGGTACCGGCGGCCCCGTGCCGCCGCCTCCCGTCGCCCCCGGGGGAGCCGGCGCCAGGAAGGGCTCGTTGAAGATCCGTCTCAGCCGCCTCTTCCGCACCAAGAGCTGCAGCGGGGGCTCGGCCACCGGGGACGCCGCCATCACCGGCACCGAGGGCCGGCGCGCCGGCGAGCTGCCCGCCTCGACCGGCAGCCTGACCGATGTCTGCGGGGCCCGCGGCCGAGAGCAGGAGGCGGGCAGGTACGGCGGGGTCCGCGGGTACTGCGGGGGGGCTCGGCCGGGCTGGGGCTTTGGGGGTGACCTGGGGCGGCGGCGCCGTGGGGTTGGGGTCGCTGGGAGCAGCCACCGGCGGCGGCGGCAGCTGGGAGAGCTGGATGGGAGCTGGCAGGGGGGCGCTTTGTGAGCCCCCGGGGCGGGCTGAGGGGGTGGCAGCGGGCTGATGGCTTGCCCGGGGGGGACTGGCAGGGCTGGGAGCTGTCCTGCGGGGGGCAGTTGGATTTGGGGGGCAGTTTCTTCCCCCGAAGGGGCTGTGGTGGAACCCCCATCCCTGGAGGGGGTCTCAGAGCTGTGGTGCTGAAGTGGACCTGGCTGATCTGCCAAGGTCTGCTCCACCCCAGACCATTCCATGTCTCCCTGGCCCCCGTGCATGTCCCTCAGCCCCGAGCCTGGGTCTCTTCTGAGCGGTTCTTGAGGCCTCCTCTTCTCCAGGGGGGTCAGGAGGGGCAGGGGCAGGCTGCCCTGGGCCCTCCATCTGCAGAGGGGGTGGTGGAAAACCCTCCAGGAGCTGGGGGCAGGTGGAGAAGCTGCTGGAGCCCCAGGCTGGCCTCTGGTGGCACCACACTGAGCCCCCCCCCAGGGCACTGAGCCCCCAGGGCTCTGCTTCCTCTCACCCTCCTGTCCCTTGTAGAGCAATTCCCTGAGGCTCCCAGTTGGGTCCTGGCCTCCATGGTGTGGGGAGGGGGCTGCTGCCCTCCCAGTGCTCCATGGGCAGGAGATGGCTGGAGGGACAAATCCTGGCACCTGCTGAGGTGGGGCTCTGCCTCCCCCTCTTCCTCAGCCCTGCTCCCCGGGCTCCAGCACCCTTCAGCTGCTTGCCCTGCTCCAGCCTTGTGCTCTGGCAGGAGCCAGGAGCTGCTGGGTGCCAGCTGGGGAGGGGAGAGGGCTGCTCTGGACCCTCTCTGCTCAGGCTCTGCTGGAGCTGGGCCTCCTGTGCTCCAGAAACCACTGCCTGGAGCCTTTCCAGCAGCAGGAGTGGAATTCCTGGTGGAGCAGGCAGGGAGAACGTGCCCAAGGTCTGTGCTGCCAGCCCAGGAGCAGCAGGAGCTCCTGGGGTGGAATTTTCCAGCCCACTCCTGTCCCCCCCCTGGGTTGCTTAACCTCTGCAGGGCCTTTTCTTGGGGGGGGGGAGGGAGGGAGGGAGGTGTTGCCTCCTGGGGCCAGCTGGAGACCTGTTGAGCTGGCTCCCAGGGAGCTTTCCCTCAGCCTCCCTCCTGAAGATGCTGACCCAAAAGCAGCCCAAGAAATGCAGCCAGGAGCCCAAAGTGACCTCCCAGGGCAGCTTGACCCTCCCTGGGGGCAGCTTGACCCTCCCTGGGGGCAGCTTGGCCCTCCCTGGGGGCAGCTTGGCCCTCCCTGGGGGCAGCTTGGCCCTCCCTGGGGGCAGCTTGGCCCTCCCTGGGGGCAGCTTGGCCCTCCCTGGGGGCAGCTTGGCCCTCCCTGGGGGCTGCTTCACCCTCCCTGGGGGCTGCTTCACCCTCCCTGGGGGCTGCTTCACCCTCCCTGGGGGCTGCTTCACCCTCCCTGGGGGCTGCTTCACCCTCCCTGGGGGCTGCTTCACCCTCCCTGGGGGCTGCTTCACCCTCCCTGGGGGCTGCTTCACCCTCCCTGGGGCCTCCCACCCACTGTCCCTCCTGAGGGCAGGATGGAGCTGGACCTCACCAGGAGCTGCTCAAAGTAGCTTTATGGTTGGCAGTCCTGGCTCCAGCTCTGGGCTCCAAGGAGAGCCTCCTAGGAGCTGCTGGGGAGAGCCCAGCAGGGGCTGCTGGAGGTGCTGAGGGGACAGAGCTGCTCAGCTCTGAGAGCCTGGAGAGTAGCAGCCCCAGGGGGGAGCTCAGCAAGGAGCTAAAGGCTGGGAGGGGGCAGGGGGCTGGGGGCAGACCCTGCTCAGTGCTGCCCAGGGGCAGGGCAAGGGGCACAGAGTGGAGCCTGGGGGGCAAGAGGCTGGGGCCAGACTCTGCTCAGTGCTGCCCAGGGGCAGGGCAAGAGGCACAGAGTGGAGCCTGGGGGGCAGGAGGCTGGGGCCAGACTCTGCTCAGTGGTGCCCAGGGACAGGGCAAGGGGCACAGAGTGGAGCCTGGGGGGCAGGAGGCTGGGGGCAGGCTCTGCTCAGTGGTGCCCAGGGGCAGGGCAAGGGGCACAGAGTGGAGCCTGGGGGGCAGGAGGCTGGGGGCAGGCTCTGCTCAGTGGTGCCCAGGGGCAGGGCAAGAGGCACAGAGTGGAGCCTGGGGGGCAGGAGGCTGGGGGCAGACTCTGCTCAGTGGTGCCCAGGGGCAGGGCAAGGGGCACAGAGTGGAGCCTGGGGGCAAGAGGCTGGGGGCAGACTCTGCTCAGTGGTGCCCAGGGGCAGGGCAAGAGGCACAGAGTGGAGCCTGGGGGCAAGAGGCTGGGGGCAGACTCTGCTCAGTGGTGCCCAGGGACAGGGCAAGAGGCACAAAGTGGAGCCTGGGGGGCAAGAGGCTGGGGCCAGGCTTTGCTCAGTGCTGCCTAGGGGCAGGCCAAGAGGCACAGAGTGGAACCTGGGGGGCAAGAGGCTGGGGGCAGACTCTGCTCAGTGGTGCCCAGGGGCAGGCCAAGGGGCACAGAGTGGAGCCCAGGAGGAGAAAGCTGTTTGGTGTGAGGCTGCTGGAGGCCTGGAGCAGGCTGCCCAGAGAGGTTGTGCAGAGCTCCCAACCCCCCCTGGGCACTGTGCTGCTGCTGGGCATTGTGCTGGGGGTGCCCTGCTGGGGGGCAGGGGGGGGCTTGGGCTGGGTGGGCTCCAGAGGTCCCTTCCAGCCCCACCCTGGGATTCCCTGAGCCCTTTCTTGCTCTCCTGCTGCTGGGAAGGAGGAACCTCCCCAGCTGGTGGCTGCAGAGTGTCCCTGCTGTGGTGCCAGCCTGGTGCCAGCCCTGCTCCTCCCCAGCTGCCTGCCAGGCTGGGGGCAGAGCTGCTCCTCCCTGAGCCCAGGAGTGGGGGAGGAGGTTTTTTTTGGGGGGTGGAGGTTGCATGGCTGACCAACTGCCCTCCTCCAAAGGGGAGGTGGAGGTGTGAGAGGCCTGGAGACCCCTGCCCGGCCCAGCCCAGCCCTGGGGGCTGAGCCATCAGGGGGAGGAGCTCTGAGTGCTTTGCTCCCTGAGCTGCTGGCATTAGAGGGGCTTTAGCTCACAGCTGGGTGGCTCAGCCCTGGCAGGAGGTGAAGGCCTCCTCCATCTGCTGCATGCTCCCAGGGTGCTCTCTCTGAGCTCAGAGCTCAGCTTCCTGCTCCCTCTGGAGCAGCCCTCCTTGCATCTGCTGCCTGGGAGCCTTCCCCAGGGGGTGGGGGGGAGAAGTCTCCCCTGGAGTGGGGCTGTGGGAGGAGGTTTGGTGTCCAGCCCTTAGGGATCTGCAGGGGGTTGGGTTGGAAGGGAACCTTCAAGGGTCAGGGTCCCTTCCCCCCCCCACCCCTGCCAGGGGCAAGGGACATCTCCCACCAGCCCAGGCTGCTCCTCCCCCAGCCTGGCCCTGAGCACCTCCAGGGAGGGCTTCAGGAGGCTGTGAGCAGAGATGGAGGAGTGAAGCACAAGGCTCAGGGTCAAGTCCTTGCTGGGGAGGAGGCTGGAGGGAGGAGAAGACCTCCAAGGGGAGCAGTGTGAGCCCTGGGGAGGCCTGGATGACCTCCTGGGTGCTCTGGGGAGCTCCTGCAGATCCCAGGGGTGCAGTCAGCTGCCTGCAAGGGAGGGGGGGCTGGAGGGAGAGCCTTTTCTCTCACCAGCACAGGGGAGTTGCAGGAACTTGGAGTAACCTCCTCCTGGGAGCCTCTGGGCTCCAGTGTGAGCTGGGGGGGCAAGAGGCTGAGGCCAGACTCTGCTCAGTGCTGCCCAGGGGCAGGGCAAGGGGCACAGAGTGGAGCCTGGGGGGCAAGAGGCTGGGGCCAGGCTCTGCTCAGGGGTGCCCAGGGGCAGGGCAAGGGGCACAGAGTGGAGCCTGGGGGGCAGGAGGCTGGGGCCAGGCTCTGCTCAGTGCTGCCCAGGGACAGGGCAAGAGGCACAGAGTGGAGCCTGGGGGGCAAGAGGCTGGGGCCAGGCTCTGCTCAGTGCTGCCCAGGGGCAGGGCAAGGGGCACAGAGTGGAGCCCAGGAGCAGAAAGCTGTTTGGTGTGAGGCTGCTGGAGGCCTGGAGCAGGCTGCCCAGAGAGGTTGTGCAGAGCTCCCAACCCACCCTGGGCACTGTGCTGCTGGGGGAGCCCTGCTGGGGGGCAGGGGGGCTTGGGCTGGTTGGGCTCCAGAGGTCCAAGAGGCTGAGGGGGCAAGAGGCTGGGTCCAGGCTCTGCTCAGTGGTGCCCAGGGGCAGGGCAAGGGGCACAGAGTGGAGCCTGGGGGACAAGAGGCTGGGCCCAGGCTCTGCTCAGTGGTGCCCCAGGGGCAGTCCAAAGGGGCACAAAGTGGAGCCCAGGAGCTTGCAGCTGAGCAGGAGGAGCCAAAGCCTTTGCTGTGAGGGTGCTGGAGGCTGCCCCAGAGAGGCTGTGGAGTCTCCTCCTCCCCTTTGGGCTTCCTCAGGCATCTAAACCTAGCTCAGGGGGTTCTGCTTCCCAGCAGAGGACAGCCCCCAGCCCCAGCTTCACTGCTTGGCTGCCCTGCTTCAGCCCAGGTGCTGCTGGGGGAGCTGACTCAGCTCTGAAGGAGGGGGAAGGTTGGCCTGGGTGGTGGGAAGCCTTCTCTGACTGCAGCTTTCTCCTCCTCCTCCTCCCCCCCAGGAAACACAAACTGACAAGAACCCAAAGTGCCTTTTCCCCGGTGGTGTTCAGCCCTCTCTTCACAGGTAAGGCTCTGGCAGCTCTCCAGCCTGGCCTCAGAGGAGCTGCAGCTGCTTCAGCCCCCTGGGGAGGGGGTGGGCTGCCTGATCTCCCCAGCTCCCCACCCTGCTGGGGTGGATTTGAGCCCTGAATTTATCCTCCAGAGCCTGCAGAGGTTGCTGCCCCTCTCCCCAGCTCCCCACCCTGCTGGGGTTGATCCTGGGCCATGAGCTCCTCCAGTGGCTGTTGCCCCTTCCCCTGTGCCCTGTCCCCAGCTCCCCACTCTGCTGGGGTGGATTTGAGCCATGAGCTCACCCTGCAGAGGTTGCTGCCCCTGCCCCCAGCTCCCCACTCTGCTGGGGTGGATTTGAGCCATGAGCTCACCCTGCAGAGGTTGCTGCCCCTGCCCCCAGCTCCTCACCCTGCTGGGGTGGATTTGAGCCATGAGCTCACCCTGCAGAGGTTGCTGCCCCTTCCCTTGTCCCCTGTCCCCAGCTCCCCACCCTGCTGGGGTTGATCCTGGGCCATGAGCTCCTCCAGAGGTTGCTGCCTCTGCCCCCAGCTCCCCACCTCACTGGGACTGATTCTGGGCCATGAGTTCATCCTCCAGAGCCTGCAGCGGTTGTTGCCCCTTCCCCTGTCCCCAGCTCCCCACCCTGCTGGGGTTGATCCTGGGCCATGAGCTCCTCCAGAGGTTGCTGCCCCTTCCCCTGTGCCCTGTCCCCAGCTCCCCACCTGCTGGGGTGGATTTGAGCCCTGAGTTCATCCTCCAGAGCCTGCAGAGGTTGTTGCCCCTTCCCCTGTCCCCAGCTCCTCACTCTGCTGGGGTTGATCTTGGGCCATGAGCTCCTCCAGTGGTTGTTGCCCCTTCCCTTGTCCCCTGTCCCCAGCTCCCCACCTCACTGGAACTGATTCTGGGCTATGAGTTCATCCTCCAGAACCTGCAGAGGTTGCTGCCCCTTCCCTTGTCCCCTGTCCCCAGCTCCCCACCCTGCTGGGGTTGATCCTGGGCCATGAGCTCCTCCAGAGGTTGCTGCCTCTTCCCTTGTCCCCTGTCCCCAGCTCCCCACTCTGCTGGGGTGGATTTGAGCCATGAGCTCACCCTGCAGAGGTTGCTGCCCCTGTCCCCAGCTCCCCACCCTGCTGGGGTTGATCCTGGACCATGAGCTCCTCCAGAGGTTGCTGCCCCTTCCCCCAGCTCCTCACCTCCCTGAGACTGATTCTGGGCCATGAGTTTATCCTCCAGAGCCTGCAGAGGTTGTTGCCCCTGCCCTTGCCCCCAGCTCCCCACTCTGCTGGGGTGGATTTGAGCCATGAGCTCCTGCAGAGGTTGCTGCTCCTGTCCCCAGATCCTCACCCTGCTGGGGTTGATCCTGGGCCCTGAGCTCCTCCAAAGGTTGCTGCCCCTGCCCCTGTGCCCTGTCCCCAGCTCCTCACCCTGCTGGGGCTGATCCTGGGCCATGAGCTCACCCTGCAGAGGTTGCTGCCCCTGCTGCCCCCCAGCTGCCCCTGGTGAGGCTGTGCAGAGCTGCCCTGCTGACAGCCTTGCTCCCTCTGCTCCCTGCAGGTGAGACAGTGTCCCTGGTGGATGTGGACATCTCCCAGCGGGGGCCTTGCCTCCCCCCAGCCTCCAACTCCACCTCCTCCACCACGAAGGAGCCTCAGCCTGCTAGGTAGGACCTGGGGCAGCCTGTGCTTGGCTGGCCCTGCCTGGGGGCTGTGGGACCTGCAGCAGCATCCTTGAGCAGGGGGCTGCAGCAGGGGGCTGCCTGCCTGCCTCACCCTCCCTTGGCAGAGGGCTTCTGGCTGCTCAGGCACAGGCTGCCCAGGGGAGGCTGGGGCTGGCCCCTGCCTGGAGGTGCTCAGGGCCAGGCTGGATGAGGCCTGGAGCAGCCTGGGCTGGGGGGAGGGGTCCCTGCTGATGGCAGGGGGTTGGAGCTGGCTGAGCCTTGAGCTCCCTTCCAACCCTGGCAGCTCTGTGACTCCAGCCCCTGCCCTCCTGCTGCTGTGTGGCTGAGCACCCTGCAGAGCTGCTGCTTGGCCTCTGGGGAGGATCTGGCCCAGCCTGCAAGGACCCAGCTGCACCCCCAGGAGTGCTGAGCAGCCTGGCAGGAGGGCTGGGGAGGGACTGCTGAGGGTGTCAGGGAGGGATAGGGCTGGGGGGGATGGAATGGAGCTGGGGGTGGGGAGATTGAGGCTGGAGGGGAGGAGAGGAGGAAGTTCGTCCCTATGAGAGTGGTGAAGGCCTGGGATGGGTTTGTGCAGGGAGGTGGTTGGGGGCCTGCCCCTGGGGGTCTTTAAGCCCAGGCTGGAGGAGGCTGTGGCCAGGCCTGGCCTGGTGTGGGCTGTCCCTGCCCGTGGCAGGGGGCTGGGGGCTGCCTGAGCCTTGGGGTCCCTTCCCACCCTGCCTGATCCTGTGATCCTGTGAGCTCCCTGCCAGCCCTCCCCCCTCTGCTGGGGGCTGCCTGCTGGGGGCTGCCTGCTCCCCCCCTCTGCTGGGGGCTGCCTGCTCCCCCCCCTGGCTGGGGGCTGCCTGCTCCCCCCCTGGCTGGGGGCTGCCTGCTCCCCCCCCTGGCTGGGGGCTGCCTGCTCCCCCCCTGGCTGGGGGCTGCCTGCTCCCCCCCTGGCTGGGGGCTGCCTGCTCCCCCCTGGCTGGGGGCTGCCTGCTCCCCCCCTGGCTGGGGGCTGCCTGCTCCCCTCTGGCTGGGGGCTGCCTGCTCCCCTCTGGCTGGGGGCTGCCTGCTCCCCCTGGCTGGGGGCTGCCTGCTCCCCCTCTGGCTGGGGGCTGCCTGCTCCCCCTGGCTGCCTGCTCCCCCTGGCTGGGGGCTGCCTGCTCCCCTGGCTGGGGGCTGCCTGCTCCCCTGGCTGGGGGCTGCCTGCTCCCCTGGCTGGGGGCTGCCTGCTCCCCCTGGCTGGGGGCTGCCTGCTCCCCCTGGCTGGGGGCTGCCTGCTCCCCCTGGCTGGGGGCTGCCTGCTCCCCTGGCTGGGGGCTGCCTGCTCCCCTCTGCTGGGGGCTGCCTGCTCCCCCTCTGCTGGGGGCTGCCTGCTCCCCCTCTGCTGGGGGCTGCCTGCTCCCCTCTGCTGGGGGCTGCCTGCTCCCCTCTGGCTGGGGGCTGCCTGCTCCCCCCCCTCTGCTGGGGGCTGCCTGCTCCCCTGGCTGGGGGCTGCCTGCTCCCCCCCTCTGCTGGGGGCTGCCTGCTCCCCTCTGCTGGGGGCTGCCTGCTCCCCTCTGCTGGGGGCTGCCTGCTCCCCTCTGCTGGGGGCTGCCTGCTCCCCCCCTCTGCTGGGGGCTGCCTGCACCCCCTGGCTGCCTGCTCCCCCTGGCTGGGGGCTGCCTGCTCCCCCCCTGGCTGGGGGCTGCCTGCTCCCCCCCTGGCTGGGGGCTGCCTGCTCCCCCCCTGGCTGGGGGCTGCCTGCTCCCCCCCTGGCTGGGGGCTGCCTGCTCCCCCCCCTGGCTGGGGGCTGCCTGCTCCCCCCCTGGCTGGGGGCTGCCTGCTCCCCCCCTGGCTGGGGGCTGCCTGCTCCCCTCTGCTGGGGGCTGCCTGCTCCCCCCCTGGCTGGGGGCTGCCTGCTCCCCTCTGCTGGGGGCTGCCTGCTCCCCTGGCTGGGGGCTGCCTGCTCCCCTGGCTGGGGGCTGCCTGCTCCCCCCTGGCTGGGGGCTGCCTGCTCCCCCCCTGGCTGGGGGCTGCCTGCTCCCCCCCCTGGCTGGGGGCTGCCTGCTCCCCTGGCTGGGGGCTGCCTGCTCCCCCCCTGGCTGGGGGCTGCCTGCTCCCCCTGGCTGGGGGCTGCCTGCTCCCCCTCTGCTGGGGGCTGCCTGCTCCCCCTCTGCTGGGGGCTGCCTGCTCCCCCCCCTGGCTGGGGGCTGCCTGCTCCCCTGGCTGGGGGCTGCCTGCTCCCCCTCTGCTGGGGGCTGCCTGCTCCCCCCCTGGCTGGGGGCTGCCTGCTCCCCTGGCTGGGGGCTGCCTGCTCCCCCCTCTGCTGGGGGCTGCCTGCTCCCCCCCTCTGCTGGGGGCTGCCTGCTCCCCCCCTGGCTGGGGGCTGCCTGCTCCCCCCCTGGCTGGGGGCTGCCTGCTCCCCCTCTGGCTGGGGGCTGCCTGCTCCCCCTCTGGCTGGGGGCTGCCTGCTCCCCCTCTGGCTGGGGGCTGCCTGCTCCCCCCTGGCTGGGGGCTGCCTGCTCCCCCTGGCTGGGGGCTGCCTGCTCCCCCCCTGGCTGGGGGCTGCCTGCTCCCCTGGCTGGGGGCTGCCTGCTCCCCCTCTGCTGGGGGCTGCCTGCTCCCCCCCTGGCTGGGGGCTGCCTGCTCCCCTGGCTGGGGGCTGCCTGCTCCCCCTCTGGCTGGGGGCTGCCTGCTCCCCCTCTGCTGGGGGCTGCCTGCTCCCCCCCCTGGCTGGGGGCTGCCTGCTCCCCTGGCTGGGGGCTGCCTGCTCCCCTCTGCTGGGGGCTGCCTGCTCCCCCTGGCTGCCTGCTCCCCCTGGCTGGGGGCTGCCTGCTCCCCCCCTGGCTGGGGGCTGCCTGCTCCCCCCCTGGCTGGGGGCTGCCTGCTCCCCCCCTGGCTGGGGGCTGCCTGCTCCCCCCCTGGCTGGGGGCTGCCTGCTCCCCCCCTGGCTGGGGGCTGCCTGCTCCCCCCCTGGCTGGGGGCTGCCTGCTCCCCCCCTGGCTGGGGGCTGCCTGCTCCCCTGGCTGGGGGCTGCCTGCTCCCCCCCTGGCTGGGGGCTGCCTGCTCCCCCCCTGGCTGGGGGCTGCCTGCTCCCCCCCCTGGCTGGGGGCTGCCTGCTCCCCCTGGCTGGGGGCTGCCTGCTCCCCTGCTGTGCTCTCTGCTGACCCTCTCTTGCCTCTCTTCTCTCCTAGATGATATCAGTGGGACTCTGCCTCCGTCTGTCCTCGTGGGTCCCATGGGCTCCTCCCTGCAGTCCTTCCCTCTGCCTCCACCTCCTCCACCCCATGCCCCAGGTCAGCTCAGCCCCAGCAGCCCCCTTCAAGCCCCTGGCTGTCCCCTCCAGGGCTCCTGCACTGCTGGGGAAGAGCTTTCTGCCCCCCACTACCCCGGGGGGGGTTTGGCCAGCAGGACCCTGCTGTGGCCTGGCTGTCCCCACAGCTGCCCAGGGGCTGGGGCTGGGTGGCAGCAGCCTCCTCCTCCTCCTCCTCCTCCTCCTCCTCCTCCTCCTCCTCCTCCTCCTCCTCCTGCTCCCTCCCCAGCCCCTTGCTGTCTCCTGGGGGTGCCTCTTGGCTTCAGCAGGGCTGCAGCCCCACACCTGAGGGCAGCTCAGAGGCTGGCAGCAGTGCTGGAGGGGAGCTGGGCTGTGAGGCTCTGGCAGCAGCACCCCAGGAGGCTTTCCCCACCCCCCCCCCATCCACTGGGGATTCCTTCAGGGCTTCCTTCCTCCTGGCCCTCTTCTCCCTCCCCTCCCAGCTGGCTGCAGGGGCAGGTGAAGGCAGCAGCTTGGTGCCCAGGCAGGAGCCAGCTGCTGCCTGCCCTGTGGCCTCTCCTGAGGGCCTCCTCCCGGGGTGCCTCAGCTCAGCTCCCTCCTGCACCCTGGAGCCGTGCCCTGGGCCCCTGGAGCCGTGCCCTGAGCCCCTGGAGCTCTGCCCTGGGCCCCTGGAGCTGTGCCCTGGGCCCCTGGAGCCGTGCCCTGGGCCCCTGGAGCCGTGCCCTGGGCCCCTGGAGCCGTGCCCTGAGCCCCTGGAGCTCTGCCCTGGGCCCCTGGAGCTGTGCCCTGGGCCCCTGGAGCCGTGCCCTGAGCCCCTGGAGCCGTGCCCTGGGCCCCTGGAGCCGTGCCCTGAGCCCCTGGAGCTGTGCCCTGGGCCCCTGGAGCTGTGCCCTGGGCCCCTGGAGCTGTGCCCTGGGCCCCTGGAGCTGTGCCCTGGGCCCCTGGAGCTGTGCCCTGGGCCCCTGGAGCTCTGCCCTGGGCCCCTGGAGCTGTGCCCTGAGCCCCTGGAGCCCTGCCCTGCGCCCCTGGAGCTGTGCCCTGAGCCCCTGGAGCTGTGCCCTGGGCCCCTGCAGCCCTGCCCTGAGCCCCTGGGGGGTTGAGCTGCTCCCTGAGGGGGTTGAGCTGCTCTCTGGGGGGGCTGAGCTGCCCCCTGGGGGGGTGAGGCTGCTCTGGGGGGGCTGTTGTGCCCCCAGGGGAGCCCATGGGCTGTGTCCTCTGTCCCCCTGCAGATGCCTTCCCGAGGGCTGTGCCCCTGAGGGTGCCAGAGGCGGTGCCAGGCCAGCCCCCCCCGGCCCTGCAGTGCCCTCTCTACCGCCCTGACTCCAGCAGCTTTGCAGCCAGCCTGAGGGAGCTGGAGAAGGTGAGGGGGCTGGGGGGGGGCTGGGGGGGGGGCTGGGGGGGCACAGCTGGGGCTCTGGGCTGGGGGGGGGTGTGGGAGTGTTTGAGTTGTCCCTTGGCAGAGCTGGGGGAGGAGGCTCACAGCATCCAGCAGCAGCTCAGAGCTCGGCAGGGCCCAGCCTGGGCTGAGCTCCTCCCCCCTGGTGAGGCCTTGGGGTGCAGGAGAGCATTGGTTGGGCATGGAAGGGGTGGGGGGAAGAGGTTTGGGGGTGGTGAGCTCTGAGGCAGCAGCAGGCAGCCCTCAGGCTCCCCAGTGGGGGCAGCCATGGTGGCATCCCCAGGGGCTTTGACCCCAAAGGCAAAGGAGGCTTGCCTGAGCCAGGACCCCCCCAGGGGCAGGCAGGGAGCAGGGGGAGGTGGTGTGGAGCAGCCTGAGGGGAGGTCTCCTGCAGGCTCAGCAGGTGCAGCTCTGCTCAGCCCCACCGAGGCCACAGGGCTCTGGGGCCAGCTCTGGGCTCCCCCAGCTCAAGAGAGGCAGAGGAGTGCTGGGGGGAGTCCAGCAGGGGCTGCAGAGAGGCTGAGGAGCAGCTCTGTGGGGAGCAAAGGAGCAGAGCAGCCCCAGAGGGGAGCTGAGCAGTGCTGAGGGAGAGCTAAAGGCTGGGAGGGGGCAAGGGGCTGGGGGCAGACTCTGCTCAGGGTTGCCCAGGGGCAGGGCAAGGGGCACAGAGTGGAGCCTGGGGGGCAGGAGGCTGGGGGCAGACCCTGCTCAGGGGTGCCCAGGGGCAGGCCAAGGGGCACAGAGTGGAGCCTGGGGGGCAGGAGGCTGGGGCCAGACTCTGCTCAGTGGTGCCCAGGGGCAGGGCAAGGGGCACAGAGTGGAGCCTGGGGGGCAGGAGGCTGGGGCCAGGCTCTGCTCAGTGGTGCCCAGGGGCAGGGCTAGGGGCACAGAGTGGAGCCTGGGGGGCAAGAGGCTGGGGCCAGGCTCTGCTCAGTGCTGCCCAGGGACAGGGCAAGAGGCACAAAGTGGAGCCCAGGAGCTTCCATCTGAGCAGAAGGAGAAAGCTGTTTGGTGTGAGGTTGCTGGGGGCCTGGAGCAGGCTGCCCAGAGAGGCTGTGCAGAGCTCCCAACCCCCCCTGGGCACTGTGCTGCTGGGGGAGCCCTGCTGGGGGAGCCCTGCTGGGGGGCAGGGGGTGAGCTGCAGAGGTCCCTGCCAGCCTCACCCTGCTGGGCTCCGTCCTGTGCTTCATGCTGAGTGCTGCAGCAGCCTGCTGAGGCTGTGTCTGTCTGCCTTGGCCAGTGTGGGTGGTACTGGGGGCCAATGACCTGGGAGGATGCAGAGATGAAGCTGAAGGGGAAGCCGGATGGATCCTTCCTGGTGCGAGACAGCTCCGACCCCAGGTACATCCTGAGCCTCAGCTTCCGCTCCCAGGGCATCACTCACCACACCAGGATGGAGCACTACAGAGGTAAGAGCCTGGGGCAGCCCTCCAGCTGCCCACAGCCCTGCTCTGGCCAGGAGGAGGGGAGGCAGCAGCAGCTCTGTGGCCTCAGCCCTGCCCTGAGGAGCTGCAGCTGGCGCAGGGCTGGCAGGGAAGGAGCTCAGGGCTCAGCCAGCTCCAACCCCCCCTGCTTGGAAGGGACCTCTGGAGGGCACTGAGGCCATCCTTGGCTGCATGTCCAGCACAAGCAGGGGCTCCAGGCCTGCTGCATGGGGAGCTGCCAGGCTGCTCAGCACCCCTGGGGTGCAGCTGGGTCCTTGCAGACCTCCTTAGGGGTCGAGCAGCAGCTCTGCAGGGTGCTTGGCTGCATGGAGTCAGGATGCAGAGGTGGGAAGGGACCTCTGGAGATCACTGAGGCTATCCTTGGTTGCATGTCCAGCACAAGGAGGGGCTCCAGGCCTGCTGCATGGGGACCTGTCAGGCTGCTCAGCACCCCTGGGGGTGCAGCTGGGTCCTTGCAGGCTGGGCCAGATCCTCCCCAGAGGCCAAGCAGCAGCTCTGCAGGGTGCTCAGCCACACAGCAGCAGGAGGCAGGGGCTGGAGTCACAGAGCTGCCAGGGTTGGAAGAGAGCTCAAGGCTCAGCCAGCTCCAACCCCCTGCCATGAGCAGGGACCCCTCCCCCCAGCCCAGGCTGCTCCAGGCCTCATCCAGCCTGGCCCTGAGCACCCTCCAGGCAGGGCCCAGCCCCAGCCTGTTGGTGCTTGGACTTGGTGAGCTTGGAGGCCTTTTGCAGCCTCCCTGCAGAGGCCCTGGGGCTGTTTCAGGCAGCTGTGGGTGGCCTTGGCTGCCTGGATGTGTTTCCTTGGCAGCTGCTGGAGCTGAGCCTTCAGCACTCACTGCAGGCTGCTGCTGGCCACACTTGGGGTCACATCCTGCCCAGGCTCAGCTCTTGAGGCAGCACCAGTGGGACATGCAGACTGGGCTCACTGGTGTGCCCTCTGCAAGCCCTGCCTCAGCTCTGAGAGCAGCCAGCCTGGGGCAGCTCAGGGTTGGGGCAGCTCAGGGTTGGGGCAGCTCAGGGCTGGGGCAGCTCAGGCTTGGAGCAGCTCAGGGCTGGGGCAGCTCAGGCTTGGAGCAGCTCAGGCTTGGGGCAGCTCAGGCTTGGGGCAGCTCAGGGCTGGGGCAGCTCAGGGCTGGGGCAGCTCAGGGCTGGGGCAGCTCAGGCTTGGGGCAGCTCAGGCTTGGGGCAGCTCAGGCTTGGGGCAGCTCAGGGCTGGGGCAGCTCAGGCTTGGGGCAGCTCAGGGCTGGGGCAGCTCAGGCTTGGGGCAGCTCAGGGTTGGGGCAGCTCAGGCTTGGGGCAGCTCAGGGCTGGGGCAGCTCAGGGCTGGGGCAGCTCAGGCTTGGGGCAGCTCAGGGCTGGGGCAGCTCAGGCTTGGGGCAGCTCAGGGCTGGGGCAGCTCAGGGTCTGGGGCAGCTCAGGCTTGGGGCAGCTCAGGCTTGGAGCAGCTCAGGGCTGGGGCAGCTCAGGGCTGGGGCAGCTCAGGCTTGGAGCAGCTCAGGGCTGGGGCAGCTCAGGCTTGGGGCAGCTCAGGCTTGGAGCAGCTCAGGCTTGGGGCAGCTCAGGGCTGGGGCAGCTCAGGCTTGGGGCAGCTCAGGGCTGGAGCAGCTCAGGCTTGGGGCAGCTCAGGGCTGGGGCAGCTCAGGCTTGGGGCAGCTCAGGGCTGGAGCAGCTCAGGCTTGGGGCAGCTCAGGGCTGGGGCAGCTCAGGCTTGGGGCAGCTCAGGGCTGGGGCAGCTCAGGGCTGGGGCAGCTCAGGCTTGGGGCAGCTCAGGGCTGGAGCAGCTCAGGGGCTGGGGCAGCTCAGGGGCTGGGGCAGCTCAGGGGCTGGGGCAGCTCAGGGCTGGGGCAGCTCAGGGTCTGGGGCAGCTCAGGGCTGGGGCAGCTCAGGGCTGGGTCTGAGCTTCCCCTCCTGGCAGCTGTGCCCCCAGGGGCTGACTCTCTGCTCTCCTGGCAGGGACCTTCAGCCTCTGGTGCCACCCCAAGTTTGAGGACCGCTGCCAGTCCGTGGTGGAGTTCATCAAGAGAGCCATCATGCACTCCAAGAATGGGAAGTTCCTCTACTTCCTCAGGTCCAGGGTTCCAGGTGAGGCTGGGGGGTGCTTGGCCCTTGGCCTTGGGTGCTGCTCAGAGCCTCCAGCCAGGCTCCAGGCCTTGCCCTCTCCCCCTGGGTGCTGCTCAGAGCCTCCAGCCAGGCTCCAGTCCTTGCCCTGTCCCCCTGGGTGCTGCTCAGAGCCTCCAGGCAGGCTCCAGTCCTTGCCCTCTCCCCCTGGGTGCTGCTCAGAGCCTCCAGGCAGGCTCCAGTCCTTGCCCTCTCCCCCTGGGTGCTGCTCAGAGCCTCCAGCCAGGCTCCAGTCCTGGCCCTCTCCCCCTGGGTGCTGCTCAGAGCTTCCAGCCAGGCTCCAGTCCTTCCCCTCTCCCCCTGGGTGCTGCTCAGAGCCTCCAGCCAGGCTCCACTCCTTCCCCTCTCCCCCTGGGTGCTGCTCCCCTCCACCCCTGAGGGGCAGAGTCTGACCTTGCTGCCATGTCTCTGGTGGGAGGAGGTTCAGGACCTGCCTCTGCCCTGTGTCCTCTCCTCCTGCCTGGCCCAGGGGGTGGAGGAGGCTGCTCCCAGCCCACAGCAGTGGGGGGCTGTGGCCAGGGCCAGTGTGGAGCTGGTGCTGTGCCCCCAGGGCCCCTGGCTGAGCTCCCAGAGGCTGAAGGAGCAGCCTTGGGGGGGTGGGGGGTGGGCAGAGCCCAGCCTTCAGTTGCTTGCTGTGCTTTGGCTCTCTCCAGAGCTGGCTCCCAGCTTCCTGAGCTGCCTGCAGCAGTTCTGAGCCCATCTCAGCTGTGGAGAGCTTCTCCTTCTGTGCCTTTCACTCCCTTGTCCTTGGAGCCAAGGCAGCAGGGAGGGGGGTCAGGAGTGGCAGCAGCTTTGAGTCCTCCTCCCCACACAGCCCCAAACCTGCTGCTGGGAGCCAGCTCAGCTCCCCAGAGCTCCCTCCTGCTGCTCCTGCTGACCTCCTGGCTCCTGTGGGGCTTGGCTGTTGCCCTTCCCCTGGGAGGAGGAGGAGGAGGCTGGGGGGGGCTGGATGCAGCTGGCTTGCAGCCTGCTGAGGTTAGGGAGGTTGCTTGAGCCAAGCTGCTGCCACCTCTGCCTCTGTGCCCAGGCCTTGAGAGCTGAAGGATGAGCAGCCCTGGCCCAGCTTGGGGCTGCCCAGACCCTGCAGAAGGGTAGGGCTTGGGAGTGACCTCTGGAGCTTGTGGCACCCAGGGCAGGGCACCCAGGAGCTCACCCCAAGTGGTTTCTGAGTGCCTCCAGAGCAGGAGACTCCACAGCCTCCCTGGGCAGCCTGCTGCAGGGCTCAGCACCCCTCAGAGGGACAAAGCTTTCCCTTTCCTCTGGCTCCTCCTCTGCTCCAGCTGCCCCCAGTGCCCCCTTGGGCTGTCCTTGGCCATCCCTGAGCAGAGCCTGGCTGCAGCCCTGCCCAGCTTTATCAGCAGCACTGGGGGCAGCCCTCAGGCTGCTCTGCTCCCAGCTCCTCAGGCTGTGCTCCCAGGGAGATGTTGCCCTGCCTGCAGCAGCTCTGTGCCTCTGGGCTGGGCTCTGCCAGGCAGCTCCCTGAGCTCCTTCTTGAGCTGAGGGGCCCAGGGCTGGGCACAGCATCCCAGCTGTGGCCTCAGCAGGGCAGAGCAGAGTCCTTAGGAGCAGAGAGCTAATTATCTAACCCTTCACAGCCTGGGTTGGAAGGGACCCTCCAAGGTCACCCTGCAGGCAGCTGGGAGCCCCCCGGCCGGAGCAGGCTGCCCAGGGCCACATCAGAGCTGACCCTGAGGGGCTGCAGGGCAGGGCAGGGCAGGGGGAGCAGGAGCCTCTCTCTTGGCCTCCTCACCCACCCTGGGCTGGGTGTTTTCTCCTGTGCCCAAGGTCTGCCTCCCACCCCTGTGCAGCTGCTGTACCCAGTCTCCAGGTTCAGCAACCTCAAGTCCCTGCAGCCACCTCTGCCGCTTCCGCATCCGCCAGCTGGTGCGGATCGACCACATCCCCCAGCTGCCCCCTGCCCAAGTGAGTCTGGGGCTGCTGCCCCCTGCCTGCCCCCTGCCAGCCTGCCCCCTGCCTGCCCTGCCTGCCCTGCCCCCTGCCTGCCTGCCCCCTGCCAGCCCCTGCCTTCCCTTCCCTCCTTCCGCATCCGCCAGCTGGTGCGGATCGACCACATCCCCCAGCTGCCCCTGCCCAAGTGAGTCTGGGGCTGCTGCCCCCTGCCAGTCCTGCCCCTGCCAGTCCTGCCCCCTGCCAGTCCTGCCCCCTGCCAGCCTGCCCCTGCCTGCCCTGCCTGCCCTGCCCCCTGCCTGCCTGCCCCCTGCCAGCCCCCTGCCTTCCCTTCCCTCCTTCCGCATCCGCCAGCTGGTGCGGATCGACCCTCATCCCCCAGCTGCCCCTGCCCAAGTGAGTCTGGGGCTGCTGCCCCCTGCCAGCCCTGCCCCCTGCCAGCCCTGCCCCCTGCCAGCCCTGCCCCCTGCCAGCCCCTGCCCCCTGCCTGCCCCCTGCCTGCCTGCCCCCTGCCTGCCTGCCCCCCTGCCTGCCTGCCTCTGCCAGCCCTGCCCCCCTGCCTGCCTGCCCCCTGCCCTGCCCTGCCTGCC
>NW_027144281.1:0-39500 GCF_026170545.1 Melanerpes formicivorus | reverse complement strand
ATGTGATGTTTGGAAAGACAACAGCTTTGCAATGCTGATATCATTACTTGAAGTATACAGGAAACAATTAGTGATACTTTCATGCACTGGCTTGATTTTTCACATTGCTCCTCTGTCCACCCTCCCACCCCTGGTCATCCCCCTTGGCTTGTTACACAAAGCAGCTCAATGACATGACGCAATAATGATTGTTTAGCACCCAGCATGCTTTGGGAGACTAGAGCATTGCAAAGAAAAATCGCTGAGAATTAAAAAAAAAATAGAAATTGAAAGGTCCTGGTGGAAAAGTAAAAAAAGAAACAAGTGCACATAACATCAATGCCACCTCTGAGAAAAATCATCACTACACGAAGATACAGTATACATAATACAGTATAACATGCACTCTCCCATAAGCTAGAAGATCCAGAGTAAAGACTTCATACTTGTGCGGTTTTTTGTGCAAAATTCTGAAAGACCATGACAAAAATCACAGACTGAAAAAAGTTCTGAGATTGCCAGACAAGCCATGGCATTTGATAACCACTCCAATGAATGGATTGCTAGCCTGCAAGTATATTCACATTAAGTGAACAAGTTTAAAGTTTTGTGTTGCTCATCATGATAAAATATGAGGCCATAGAGGCAGTTTGGAAGGAAATAAAAAGTGATGCTTGAGAGGGGCCATCCATGATGGTGCTGTGCAGGAAGTGCCACACTTTGATATGCTCTGTCATCTCTACCATATTTATTTACTCCATGAAGAAGGAAAAATTGTATTAACTTAAAAGAGATTCTTCTTGTAGGAAAACACATGCACTAGTAACCCAGCGTGGCCAGGTTAGATCTCTTGAGCTTTTTCTCAGAGCAGCACAAACCACAACACTTAAAAAAAATATTTTCAAGAAACAAAGATTTTTCTTTGGGAGTGTGTGTATGTGTGTTAAAATTAAAGGTAATTTACTCATCAGATATACTTTGAGCATGACTGAGGAGTGGTATTCACAGCATTTTTACTTTCTACTGAATGCCACTGAAAATAAGATCAAAAGCTGTGTCTGGATACCACACAGCAGCCTTATTGTGAGCTTTCAGGTTATTAAGGAAAATAAGCTTCGCAAAGACAGGTAGAGTGAGTTGGTAAAAAGTTTAAATCTGTGATTGTCATGTGTCTGATCTGATCCAGGAGAGCATGGCTTTACCATTCGCAATCATTTGCACAAAGAAAACAAAGAAAGGGCAAATGATACAGTACTGTACCTCCATGGTCTGAGACTGGTGCATGGCTTTGATTGCATTCTGTGCCATTGCCCTTGTAGAAAATGTGACAAACGCACAGCCTGTGGGAACAAGGGGACAGGGAGCAGGAAAGACAAAAAACAACAAGACAAAAGGGTTGGACGCTTGTTAAACCAACACAGTCTACGAGAACGGCCACAAGACGACACTGTTCTCAGTAGTACATAAAAATAAACAACTTCTCTAGTTTATTTATTGACAGTGCTGACTTGCTAATCTGACCATAGATGAAAGAAAAAAAAAATCAGGTGGGGATGGGTGAGAAAAGGGTTATTTTCTTTAATTCTTGTTTGCTTGTTTGGTTTGGTTATTTGGAGGTTTTTTTTTTTTTGTGTTACTACTTTTGTTCTTTAGCCACAGGGTTTGAAATAAGTAAGGCTTTTTAATTAGACATTGGGTTGCCTAGTTTAGTCTGTTCAGACCATGCATTAACAATGGCTTGCTATGGCTTCTGTGCAGGTAAATTTTGAATAGTGAAGAAATGACTGGCATCACTGGCAGCCAAACTGGGAATTTCATATAGGAGTCACATATTTATGTGATGCACCAAGAACAATCATACAAATAATAAATATTCCACTGTGTAGCCTGCAACTAAGTGTGAAAAGACTCAGACAAAATTCAGTAATGTGGGTGGAATCTCAACATTTAAGAAAATAGCATGCTTAAAAAAAATGAAAACAAAAACCAAACTTAATCAGTTTTGTTTCCCTGCTTCCTGGGTACAAGTACAATTCTCTGATCAATGAAACCTACCACCAGCTTGAACATCTCTGAAGCTATGTGCATGAATAACTGGGAAAAAAAAAAAAAAATCACATTTTTCCCTTCTCAGCCTTTTAAATCATAATGAAAAGTCAGTAGGCTAATGCCTGGGCTATTTTTCCACCTTTTTACTATTGTCAGTCATACCTACACTGGGCATGGTACAGGTCAGCTTTTTAAGTGCCTGACTCACTGCCCTTTTGACTAATAAAAACATTGCCTTCTGAGACTTACATTTTATTCTTCATGCACCCTTGGGCATCTTAAAGAAAAAGACTGTGAAATTAATGCAGATTCAGGCTGATTTTGTAATAATACCATGGCATACTAAAAGCTTAGCTAAAGCAACACAGACTTATTTCACTTGTGATCTCTAATGACTTTAAAAGTGCATTGATTTTCAGCTCCCTTAGCCTTGCACAGTTTGAACTTAGGTTTCAGAGAATAATTTAGTGTTCCACTCAATTTCCTCAAAACATTATTATTATTACTACTTAAAAGATTTCCAAATGAAGCAAACCTAAGCACTGAGAGGCTAAAGCATATTGTCATTTTAGAGCTAATGCATGAAAGATACATTCTGGCACAAAAAATACAATATTGTTGCCCCTGTGGCCAATGGGCAAAATAAACCATTTTGCAATCCAACAAGCAAGAAATTGTTTGGTTTATGTAAATCAATTTGAGGCACAAAATACCTTTTCTTTTTTGCTCTGTGTGTACCTGGTAAGATTATCAAGTCAAGACTGTATTCACATTTTAATCAAACAACAGTAAGAGAAAGCAATGCCTGATTATTACCCAAAAGCACTACATCTAGTCATGAAGATAAAGTCAATGCATTTTTGCATCATGCAGTATTTTTTTTTTTTTTAATGTAAAGGCCCTTGATACAAGAGAACCTAAGGTGGCTTATGTATCTCTGACTGATAGGTGACTATCATAAAATCAGAAGTCAGAATTTTTAAACGCACCTTCATGGCAGTGTTGTGACTACTTATTTCTTAGGTAACATAAGAGCTGATGATGTCTTACCACTGTTTAGCCACACTACATATTGCTATACTATTCTCATTCAGCAACAGATTTCTGTCAAAGAAAACGATGTAACAAACCACCTTTGTATACAGCAATCTAGACAAAATATGCAGTAGAAGGGTAAATAAACTACAGTACCTCTACTAGATTTCATATTGCTGCTGTGCACTAAAATTAAAGAGGCTCAAATTTGCCATCAATCTCAAAGCAATCTCTCTTAACAAACATTTGTTATTATCATTAACAGGCAAAATAACATCCAGGTTTTTCATTTCTTGTCTTGCAAATTCAATGGGGGATGAGCACATATAGAGATATACTGCAGGGCAGGCAAGAAACCCCATACAGAGCCTTGAATAATATTGTTTATAATGGTCAAGAAACTGCTTCATTTGCTTTTTTGCTCTCATTATCCGTAAGTGTGTACCATAGTGACAGTTACTTAATGGAGGTTTAGAATGCATAAGAAGTACGTAAAATGTCAACAAAAATCAGTAAGACACAGTTTATGCATTTATCACAATTTCTACCCAGCAGTTTTGCTGTAAGTAACTTACTGAGAGATGTTGCAATTAGCAGGTCTTAAAAGAAATGTGAATCAGCAGAGAAGAAAGCTGCACTCCTCTCAAGATAAAACAGGCTCTCTCATCCTTCCCATAAGCTTTTTCTCTTTTTAACCACAAAGCTCAGCTGTTGGGGACTTTCAGTGCCCAACACTACAACAGAACCTCCATCCTTGTTCCTCAGCCCAAATCCATTTACATTGATCGTGTTGCCTTTGTCTTGGAGCAAAAAGATCTTTGTAGCAGGTCTCTGTAAAGTGCCATATAGTGAGCTATCAATTTGAAAGAAACTTGTTCAGGGACAAGGGGAATGCCTGATGAATGAGGTTATGTGGCTTGAATGTGAGCATTTGGAAACAGCATTCCAGAGACAAGACAGGCCTGCATATTAATTGCGGTTTGCCAGCCAGAGGCTACAAGGTTAGGTCCCCTTGCTCCTTCCAGTCTCAGGCCATTTCCCACCAATGGACAGTCGTCATTTGCACAGTAAATACCCAATTTACCTCAATAACCATGGCAAAAAATTCAGTAGACAACTTTATTGTTGAATTCTAAAACCTAGACTTTCAGCTCTTGTCATCAAGTACCTAATTTAAATGCTAGCTAATTGAACATTCTTTCCAGACATTGCTACATTCAAGGGTTATTTTTAGCAACCAAACCTGGGCACTCAGACACAAAATCTGTGTATTTATTACCTGTGTACATATATTTTTGTCTGAAACACGAGGTTTTACGTATTTTATTCTGTGTGAACCAAGGAAACCTTTCCTTCATGACCAGACTGAGACAATGGAGGGAAGCTAAGCCTGTATCATAGGACTGCGTCCACTTACCTCAGTCACTGGACTTGCACATATAATTTAGGCATTCAGAAAAGCGGTTTTTCTGAGATGCTTGTATTCCCTGGCACAGTCAATGGCCATACCTTTATTTTCCTATATGAGGTACATATGTACCTTAGAAGAATGGTTTTGCTGAGCACCTAGAATTTAATCAGAAGTTGGTGTCTAAGAACATTGCTCAAACCAGATGAGGTCTGCATGAACTGCCCTGTTCTCTTGCTGCAGCAGTTTCTGAGGGGTTGGGAAAATCCCTTTCAGCATACTCTCCCTCACTGTATCTCATGGATGCAGGTGGTCTTTTGGGAACATACTGCCAGCTTTAGGACCATAAATCACAATTATAAGAGGACAAGACTAATCAGATTTCATGCCTCATGGTGCAAGGAAACAAGAAGGACTTCTGTGGCCTCTTACCTCATCCTATGATACATCACATTGATTGTACTGCCATGGGCTGAGGTCTTCCAGACTAATAGCTACAAGCAAACAATTTTTGTTATACCATACTGTGACCTGATACTTAAATTATTCCCTTCTTTTGGGATGGAGGTCTCTGAGACAGGAAACGTGGAGAAGGACTAATGCCTTGAAATGAGTTTGTTTTGTACCACCAGCTACCTAACCACCAAAGAAAAAAAAGAAATAAAAAAAATTGTAAATACAGCCAACCTGCAAGTCACCTTGCAATTATTTATCACCTCTGGTTTTAAAATGCCAGACATCACTAAGAGACACAAAAAGGGAGGGAGAAAGGAAGTCTAAGAGGTTTAGTTGTTTCTCCAAGGCTGCTTTCTCACCTCCTACACCGGATAAATGATTGACTGGGGAAAGGCTGCTTGATGTAATTTCCTCCTGCAGGCAGAATCAGAGGGAGGCACCCAGCCCCTATGAAGAAGATATTTTGGAGCACATTATCACATTTGCCATCTCAGCTGAGAGAACATCTAAACTCACAGGCTTGGTTCTTAACCCCCTCTCACCCTGAACTGAAAGAGAATTTTGAAGAGGCTGAAAAATTCAATAAGCTACTTCCTCTACTCATGCAGTCCAAACACAGGGATTGATGCTTGAGCAAATGAATTGTTCGAAATATTTAAAATAACTCATCACTGGCCCATTTCAGCTCTTGCTTGACTCAATCCTTCTCATCTCAGGCTTTCATAGACTTGTTTGAAATGTTCAGTCAGCAGCTCACGTATGGGCTAACATAACATCAAAACTTGCACATTGAAAGTGAAGTTGAACATTTTTATGTATGGAAGCCTCAAGGTAAGGGATCTAATTTTATATCTAAGTGAGAAACCTCCCACATAAAACTGCCATAGTCTATCAGAGTTTTTTTACCAAACCCTCAGTGAAGCCCAAGGAAGATGCAAAACCCCTAGACATTTTTGAATCAGGCCTAGAGTTAAAAATGGAAGTTTAAAACCATGGCTTTAAAGTTCTGCAGATGAAAGACAGGCAGATGTAATCAATTAAAAGAAACCCAACATATGTATAAAATGAGCCCTCTGACAGAGAAGAAGGCTCAAGATATTTTCAAAGTCATCCAAGCAATCTGAGTACTATGTACGGTGTTTGGATAGCTGGAGGAGTAATGGTTTACTACAGCTTCCTAGCTCACCGTAAATAAGGGTCTTCATTTTTTGTAAAGAAACTATAGTGAAAAGCTGCCAAAATGCTCCTGCAAGAAGTATTTGGGATCCTCTGAGATGAAAGCCCCTATTTTAAAGAGAAGATAAGGCTTGAATAAAAAGCTATGGAAATTGCAGTGTGATAAAAACAAGCACTAGTTGTGTTAAAGTATTTTTAGCTGGGATGACAAAGTAGACATTCCCTTTTCTGCACTGCTAATATAGCACAGCCTGAAGGGAGGAACAGCCTGGGAAACATCACACAAAAACCATAGTGGTTAAATTACATTTCAGCTACAAATTAAGACATCAGATTGTTCATTGTACAGACATTTGGTCATTAGGCATTGCTTAAGACACACAACAACAGGTCAGAGACCAAGTGCAACAATTCAGCTGAAAATAAAGCATTTTGAAAAAGTCACAGTGAAGCTCTTTAGGTTATGCATATCAGGCACATAAAAGCAACAAGAGGCACGTCCCATAAATGTGTCTCATGTCTTTGACTTTACTGACTTCTCTTGACTATTGACCAGATGACAGATTATAGATTTTAAATTTCCTGCAGTTCATGGTTCCTTTGAAGCATTTCTAATTAGACAGTTAATTAACCACCCTGCAAAGTACAAACTTCAGTAACTGAAATTTACACAAACCCAGAATCAAACGAGTACCAAAGACCACATTCTAGAACAGTGCCTAAATGACTGTCATTCTGTGACCCTCTTGTTGGAATAAAAACTCTTGTAAATTATTTAATTTCAGACTTCCCTCTGGGGGGTAGACTGCTGCAAAACTACCATAATGGAAATGTGAGATGAAGTTACTGGCCAGCAGAGACACTGGTCACTTGGATGTTTTTCACTTCTTTCCCAAAAGAGTTTCAGCAGGGGAAAAATAAATTCAATGTGTCATAATAATTAGAAAAAAAAAAAAAACCCAACACATTATGGCCAAGAAATAAAGCACAGGGGTGCTTCTGAAGACCAGTTAAAAATATTGCACTTCCTCTATCCTCATTTCCCATCACTTACTGATGCACAAGTCAGAAGGTGGCCCCTAATCCAGGCTGTTCCCATGGCTGGCACTTCACATTACTTTAGCTCAAAAAGGAGCAGTATATATCCATATGGAAAACCAAATATAAAACCTCCTCACCTATCCTTTGCTGAAATTAATTATGATGCAAATACTAATTTTCTTTTACTAATTCGTCAAGAAAACCTCTGAATCTGAAAGTTATGAGTAGATGTTCATGAAATCAAATTGCCTAAACACAGTATAACTCTTCACGCTATTTCTAACCTGCCCTTAAAGTGAGCAAATAAAAGGAAAAATAAATCTTTATAATCAATGTCTGCAGAAATGTTCACTTGTCCGATGTGCCTGGTGATGTTTTGTTTAAAAAATCATAAAATTAGGAGCCCACAAGATGTAGAAATATGCATTTTGAGCTTTTCCACAATTTCCATGATATGTCCAATTGTCTGTACATGCTATTAACAGGTTTGGGGTTTTTATTTCAGTGGATGCTATGAACTTCTTCCTGGTATCTGTTACATAAATCTGCACTTAGCAATACAGCAGAATAATTTGCTGCATGGTGTTCCTTTGAGAAGGATAAGAGGATTTTTAAAAATCATTATTATGGATGGTAATAATTCCTTGAGTGATACAGAGAAATTGATCCACTGATCTAAAAAGAGGTAGAGGAGCATTGCTATCCATATTTTAAGAAATGGGATAACAGAGAGATGATGAAAGACCAACTCACCTACAGTCAATGCAACCCACCAGTGGCATAACTACAATTCAAATGTGGGTATTTCTGGCTGTTTTTGCACACTCCAGCTATCACTGCACGGCTGTCTCTGTTGGTATCTGTGGTCATGCACACATTACATAGTGCTAGGAGTCAGGAGGTCTGAAAGTTTCCTTAAGCCATTTACAATAAGTGATTTAAAATCTTAATCATCTGAGGCAGTTCACTTCTGCTTTTTCATGATAATGAAGCTTAGCACATGATATCACAATCATGAATTTTTGTAAAGCCTACTTAGCTCTTCAGAAAAAATGCTGGATTAAACACCCCTGCAGGCTGAATCCTTCTCTTTGAATAACAGATACAGTACAGGCAGTGGCATGCTTCTTTAGATACTCCAATGAACCCTGCTAAAGCGAAGGCCAGACTCCATGTCTGCTGAGACCCTAGTTTCTTTATCTCTACACCCAACAGAGTATTTTTATTTTTTAATACCTTTCTCAGCTGGGAATTACTCTCTGCCAGCCAACTAATTTTACAGGGACTATCCTGGAGCCTTTGGAAGGCAATGCATTTTTGTTGTTGCCTATTTCTTGTAACTGGCTGCAATATAAGCAAGTTACAGATATAAACAACAATTATTTCTTAAATGCAGGGGTGAACAACAGTAGGCAAATGATGACTGATGGGAAAAAATCATGTTTCTTTAAATTATAACTGCTCTACCACTGGAGCTTTGTATCATTACTTTAGTCTCATTTTACAGATGAGTTTCAAACTGACAATAGGAATTTGGAGTAGAAATGCTGACGGTCCATTATCAGTAGTGACAGCAATGGGTGCGATGTTAATAAAGTTCTGTCAATTCTTGGCTAGAAGCTACAAAAGAAACAAGTAGTTCAATCTCCCTCTCTCTCTTTATCTTATCCCTTTTATCACACTCATCACAAAGTGTTACATTTTCCCTGATGCCGCAGGATGGGATTTCTCCTTACTATTGGAGCCATGTGGTACACTACCACCCTACACCTCATCAATGTGAGTTGACAGCAGAGAGTTACTGTTCTACTAGTAAGGTTGCTGTAAGTGTAGACATGGCCTGAAAGTCAACTGAGGCCTTTTAAAATTTTTTTTATTAAGGAAAAAAAGCAGCATAAACCAAACCCATTCTGCCAAGCAGTGTAACCTTGCAACTATCTGCTGGTAATAAAGATGATTTGGCTTGGAGATGCCAAACGGAGTTTATTGGACCATATTTACATCTCACTGCTGCGAGCACTGCACGTTCCTGAAGATCCTAGCATAGTGAGGGCAGCATTATCCTAAGACAATGACTATTTTTCATTCACTTTTCAGTGTCTAGGAGGAACACACATCCAGACAAGTGCTGGGAAAACAAATACAGTTTGTAGCAAAGGGAATTAACATTTTGGAAATGGTAACATGAATTAAAAACTTGCTAAGTGTTGGAACTCATTACACAGATTTAACTGTGTACATTCTCCCTGCTGCTCTAGTGAAGCAGCCTTTCACCCTGTGCTTTGTCAGCCAAGCTGCCTCCACTGCAAATCTCCTTTAGCACTTTTCATCTAGACTGCAATACCAACCATTTTCTCAACACTTTGCCTTCTCTCATGGAGTGGTGGTTTTGTGAACTTCATAAACATCTGCCTGAAAACCTGGTTGGCACAGCTGAACTCATTTTTAAGTGTCAACATGGGTGTGTAGAAAGCAATTGAAGTTTAACAAGGCATGATGCATGAGGGCATGATAGAATATGAGTCGTGATTGTGACCAAAATAAACTTGAGTGGCAGAGGGGATTCAACTCTGCTATAGCTACTGGTGTGTGACCTACCTGGACTGAGATCTTCAGCTTCCAGAAAGAGAGTGCACCATATTAAACCTATGGCTCTACTGCTCTGCTTGCTAGGTTGGTGACATGTCTTAAAAAACTCAGCTTCAGATTATTGTGAGATTGATATTTATGGCAGAACAAAACTAACTCACCAACCTCACTTACCCTCTTGGACTTCATAATTAGCATTTCCACGCTCATACTATACCCAATGCCTATTGAATAAAAACAAGTATGCAGTGGGATTTCTGTGGATCCCAGTAAAGATCCATTTCTTTATTGGGTGATACTGCAGTCAATTAAATCTTCCCTGTGCTGCTTACAAAATGAAATGAGTGAAAATCAGAAATATTTGTTTTGACTTGATGTTGGGTGTAGAAACATAGTGACAGCTCTCGACTCCATCAGTTGACATTCATTACTGAGCTGCAGGAACCAAACTCAGACCTTTCCCCTAGTCTTCCCCAAGGCAAAAGTCATGATCTGAGGCTTTGCAAGCCTGAAGGGACTGCTGCATCCCAGCCCTGAAAGTTTTGGGATTGCAGACTAATCATGTATAAACGTGTGTAATTTTCTTACAGCTCCCTATTTATTGTCAGAGTGTCTTTTCAATGAGTACTCATTATCCAGAAGTAGAATATTAAGTACTGTCAAGCAGTGCCACAAAATAGAGAAATACCTGCAACTTCCCCTGCTGAAATTTATGTGTTTTAAAGAAGCTGGGCTCCACACAAAACAAAAAAAACCCATGCACAAATTGTTGCACAAAACACTGATGATCCTATAGCCTACTGGAAACAAGAAAAATATCTGTATCTATGCCTATACCTATATGCAAAATGGGTATTGTTATTTTTTCTGTGCCTTTTGAAAATGTAATAAAATGCATAAACTGTGCTTTCTATACAATTTTTTTTTTCCTGTGGAAACAAGTGATGTTTTCACAGCTTCACACTAAAACTTACTTCTCTTCCTGTGGCATTAAACGGCCATGGCTGGTACCACAGCATCATTCTGCAGTGACAGACAGGACTATCAGTATTTTCTTTTCCACTCAGCACCACCTGGCACTGACTTTTTGAGAAGGTTCACACTCTTGAGAATAATTTCAGGTCTATACACCACGGAGTTAATATGCAGCCTGAGTCATCAATATACAATTATTTTTCTTTTCAACATGTTTTCAGAAGGCCTTTCCACAAAAGGCACTTTGCACTCAAAAGGCATCACCGGCTATTGAAGCCTGTGCTGCACTTCATTTCCAAAGTTCAGGTCAGACACTTGACCACCCTTGGTGGTGCTGCTTAACTCCTCTGCCCTGGATTTTGGGTTGTGATAGAGGCACAAGATTGAAAAGCTCTTTATTACAAATTTTTGTCCAGACAAAGCTCTCAGGTTCAAGCTCACCTCTGTTTCTTAGTTACAGCAGATCTATGTTTTGCATATAGTTATAGAAAACACAGGAATAGAAGAGATAGAACTACAACATGGGCCCATTCCCATGACCCTGTATGCATTCAAGCAGCCATTTATAGTCTTTTTTGGGTTTTGGCCTTATGCTACAGAGCAGAAATGGGGTCAGGGAAGGACCCTTGCTTTTGTGAGAGCAGAGGATTGAGGGTGTTTTCTCAGGATGCAAAGTAAACTTCCCAGCTGACAAACAGGGCAATAACACAAGTTAATATGTCGGCACCAAGACCTTTTGACACTGGAAATAAAAGGTGATAATTTCAGTCACTGTGAAAAGTTCATGTGGATACGTTCATCATGCGGGATGTATTACAGCATAACGTCTAGCTGCAGACAGTGGCTATGCCTACCTTGGCTGTGACACATAGCTCCCAATTAGCACTTAAGGAAAGAGATTTTACAGACTGCACACTCACCTCTGCTCAGCCCATCCGGTCCCCGAAGGATTCGGCATTCTTCTATCTGGCCGAATGGAGAAAACATCACCCTGATATCATTCTCATTACACTTCTTCGAAACCATTCCTATGAACAATTTTCTGTCTTCCACAGCTAGAAGATAAAAATAATGAATGAGCAAAGGCCATTTCATCTTTTTCCTGTGATCAATGCTTCATTACCACATCAAACCAAGCTCCAGTCATGTGAGTCTGGCTCTGTAACTGAAGACAAGTCCTAAGGCAAACACTTTATACTTACAACCTCCCTTCCCCCGCTTCCTCCCCCACCCCAAATCTCCCATTTTTCTTTCTCTCTCTTTTTCTAGTGGTGCATGCTGTTTATGTAACATATTAATTGGCTGCCTTAGTCATTCTGCATATACCTCCCCATCACAGCTTCTAAGAGAAAAGCATCCTCTGTTAGAGAGATTTTTAAAAGATATCTTTGCATAGATTTTAATTCCGATAAATTCCCTCACCTCCCTCATGTATGAAAGTAATCATGATGGGGTAAGGGTGAAGAAGGGATTGTGTATGTAATGATACGAGCTAATGAAAAATATTCCTGAGAAATGTTTTGAGAGAGTGAATCCTATTTGAGCTTTCAATTTCAGCTAACTCAATGCATGGCCTCAAAAGGCAGATGTGTAACAACTGCTCTGGAAAAAGAATTCATTACATTTTCCTGCTTTATTTTCCCCCCCTCAGATTACCACAGCCCTCTCCTCTTCAGGAGGACACAAGGTAGATTTTGGGGCATCACTTTAATAAAGGGGTTGTTTAATGCTTTCCCAGAGCCAAACCCTTTGATTTGTAATGATTCTGAGTTTGCAAAAAGACATGAAAAAGGTGCTTTATCTGAATATTTCCTGACTGCATTGTCACCAATAGCAGCAAAAGCTTGACAGCTGCAGCAGGACACACAGAGCCATGTTAACCAAACTCAAATGTACTGGTCTAAAGCTGTAGACTCTTTAAAAAAATTAAAACCAATTCACTCTGCAAAGCCTTAAAAATGTTAACACACACTCCCATCGCTATTAAAACAAAAATCTGAGTATTTTTATATAATATGTACACTAGTGCTTTCTTCTTTTGAAATGGCATGTAAATCCAGCTCACTGTTAATGAGCACACTGTCAGAGTTTGCAGGGAAGCAAAGAGAAAGCTTTATTCCAGAGAGTCTGCAGTGCACCTACTTATTTCTATTATTGTGCAAATTATTTTTGTAATGAAAAAAAAACCCAAACAAAAAAGCATCTTCCCTTACTCCCTAACTCTTTTGTATTACTATGAGTCTGCTAAATGGAATAAATTGCAGGTGAAGAAGAAACTGCATCAAAGTTCATAGGATTTTATTGGTGTTATGCTCAACAATTAAAGCACATTTAATAATTTCAACAACAAAAAGAAGTTCATGTTTATTGATCACGACAAGCATTTGAAGTTATTTTTTCCTTAGAATTGTTGACTTTAAAAAGAATTTGTAGCTTTTACACAAGCAAGCATCAAGAGAGTGCATTTTTCAGAGCCTGAAACAGAGACTAGCTCCTACAATCCCTACTTCTCACTCTACAAGCTTGCAAGACAATTGGTGTGGATTTAACAGTTGGGAAAGTAGTTTTCCTCAGCAGAGATTCCTCAAGACTTGACATTTTCATTCACACCCTTTATATTGAGGTTCCATACGCAGGTTAACCTTCCAGAAAGGGTTAACAAATGAGGAATGTATGGCATGAGCCAGTTACCTACCTATTAGGTGTTGAATATGTGGGGTTGCAAATAAGACATGCAAGTTGGGATTTATAGATATGTTTTTTCTGCTCTGTGTTATGAATCCCTTAACTCCTGCTTGTGGGTCAGCTAGTACCAGCCAATTTAAATTTGGGTTGATTTTAGGCTTAAAATAGCATGATAGTCTACCCTAAGGGTGACTAGATCACAACCCTCTTAAAAATAGCTGCTGGCTGAGTTGGACAAATGCCTGCCAAGTCATCTCAAAGGAGGTCCCATGGGTCCTGCTTAGGATGAAGACTCAAACCAAAAAGATTCACATGGAGATTCAAAAGAAAAGAGATGCAGACAGAAAGGCTTTATTTTAATTTTCCAAAGAGTACCAGATGACAAACTCCCCACTGGCATCCTTCAGTTTCACTAGTAAACCTATAAATATGCCATTTAACTAACATGATTTGCAGGTTTTCAGCTTGAGGGTGATTTTATAGTAAATTAAACATCTAGCTCCCGTGTACTGTACATCTTAAAAATGCAGATTTCATGACAAACTTTCAGAGTACGGAAAATATATTGGTATGATGACATGCTCTGCATTCAGGGCTATTAGTCAGTGCTGATCAGTGTTTAAGCTTAAGAAAATTGCTATTCTTTTTTGGCTAGGGGCCCAGCATAAAAAACATTTAAAGGGACAATTGTCAGCATCAAAATGACATGTCTTTCACTGAAAGAGCTTTTAACGATATATTGTCATGCAGAGAGAGGAATTTTTCACCCCCATAAGACTTGCTGTCTGAATTTGCTTCTGCATTTTTGGTCAGCTCTCTTCTTTCTGAAATGAATTCTTACCTGCTATGCAGGCATGATTTGGAAAGCAAATAGTGGACTGCAAAAACTAAGGATCAAATGTATTTAGAGGTTAGCAAACTTTCCTTTTGAGTGGCTAAGCCTGTGTCTGCTGGTTTGCTCCCACAGACTGTAAAATGAGGAGCCCAACGTTAAACACACAAAACCCAAATGCATTGAGATCAGGAAAGGTGCTTTCTGCTGCTGGTTGATGGGGATGGCAGTCTAAAGCCACTTTGACTAAGTTTATTTATTAGTATATTCATTAGATGTCCAGTTTTAGTCTCAGATAACATTATATCAGTTGCCTGTGGACAGCTCCAAGAGATCTGTCCCTCCAAAGCGTGAACTCACATCTCCCAGCAAGATGTGATGGCTTATGGGAGTCTCCCCCCGCCTAGTTACTGACTGTAGATAGGGCTGTTACCTTCCAGACAAGTCCCAAAACTTGTCATCATGCTAACACACAGATGTCCTGAGCTCCAGCTGCAGGGATAGGAGGAATAAATGATCTCTCAGGGACTGGACAAAGCTTTGGAGCTGAGTGCCCACTACAAGGGCATGCTTAGTGCAGGCAGTACGGTGAGGTGGCTGAGTGCTCCTCATTGATGCAGCAGAAATAGCCAGAAGGTTACAGTGAACAAGGCCTGAAGTTCTAGTTACATGAAGAAGGTGTGAAACTGCACAGTATATTGGTTAATTAATTATAGGGTTCACCTCTAATCCATCCAAACGTATTACAAACACAGATTAGCTATGCTGCCAGGACTGTTAGTGCCACGCATTCAGTGCTAAGTGCTTGTTGAATCTCACAAGGTTCGACAAGGCCAAGTTCAAGGTCCTGCATCTGTGTTGGGGCAACCCCCAGTATCAAGACACACTGGGAGATGAAGGGATTGAGAGCAGCCCTGTGAAGGGGGCTTGGGGGTACTGGTGGATGAAAAGCTGGACATGAGCTGGCAATGTGCTCACAGACCAGAAAGTAACGATATCCATGGCTACACCAAGAGAAGCATTGTCAGCAGGTTGCGAGAAGATCCCCTGTACTCTGCTCTGGTGAAACCCCACCTGTAGTACTGTACTCAGCTCTGGAGTCCTGACTACAGGAAAGACATGGATGTACTGGAGTGGTTCCAGAAGAGGGCCACAAAAATGGTCACAGGAATGGAAGACCTCTCCTTTGAAGAAAGGCTGAGAGAGATAGGGTTGTTCAGCCTGGAGAAGGCTCTGAGGAGACCCTGTTGTGGCCTTTCTGTACATAAAAGAAAGAAAGATGGAGCAATCTCTTTGCCATAGGACAAGTGGTAATGCTTTTAAACTGAAAGAGGGTGGTGAGGCAGTGGAAGAGGTTGTCCAGAGGGCTGGTAGAACTCCATTCCTGGAAACATTCATTCAAGCTCAGGCTGGATGGGGCTCTGAGCAACCTCATTTATTTAAGGTGTCCCTGCTTATTGCTGTTGAGTTGGACTGCATGATCTTTGAAGTTCCCCTCCAACCCAAACAGAATCACAGAATGTTAGGGGTTGGGAGTGACCTTGAAAAATCATCTAGGCCAACCCCCCTGCTAGAGCAGGATCACCTATATCAGGTCACACAGGAATGCATCCAGAGGGGTCTTGAATATCTCCAGAGAGGGAGACTCCACAACTCCCTAGGCAGCCTGTTCCAGTGTTCTGTCACCCTCACAGGGAAGTAATTTTTCCTCATGTTTACATGGAACTTCCTATACCTCAATTTCCACCCATTGCCCCTTGTCCTGTCAGTGGGCATCACCTAGAGGAGCCTGACTCCATTCTCTTGGCAATCACCTTCACGTATTTATAAACATTAATAAGGTCACCTCTTAGTCTCCTCTTCTCCAAGCTAAAGAGCTCAAATGACCTCATTGTCTCCTTGTAAGGAAGATGTTCCACTCCCTTAATCATTTTTGTGGGTCTGTGATGGACTCTTTCAAGCAATTCCCAGTCCTTCTTGAACTGAAGGGCCCAGAACTGGACACAATACTCCAGATGCAGACTCACCAGGGCAGAGTAGAGGGGGAGGAGAACCTCCCTTGACCTACTAACCACAGTCCTTCTAGTCCACCCCAGAATGGCATTGATCTTCTTGGCCAAAAGCGCACATTTCTGGATTATGGTCCACCTTCCATCCACTAGGACCCCCACTGCTCTTCAACAGGTCAGTCCACAACCTGTACTTATCCATGGGGATCTTCTTTGCTAGGTGCAAGACTCTACACTTGCCCTTGTTGAATTTCATTAAATTTCTCCCTGCCCAACTCTCAGTCTAAGTCTTGCTGAATGGCAGCACAACCTTCTGGTGTGTCACCCCCTCCACCCGGTTTCTGTAATTCTAGCATTCTGTAATTCTGTGATTTTTAATGCTGCTGGACTTAGGGTGGGAATCTTTTTCCCAAATAGAGGGACCCAGTGTGACAAGGTGAGGTGTCTGTTTCAGAATGAGACAAGTTGTTCTCATAAATCCATTCATCACTAGCTCTCCAATCACTACCTCAGGTGCTCAGGTATTGTGTTTGAATCCAGAGTGCTACATTAGCCGTCAAACATTATCTGAGATAAATCTGACTCTGCTGGGGAAAGCTTTGCTCAAACTGAGCCTCTTGCCTTCTGACAGCAATACATCCAACTTGCAGAATAACATCCTGAAGGGTCTAATTTGTTAGCTTTACTCAATTTGCCTCGGTAATGAGTATTTCTTGCAGGCTGTATTAGATTGCTTGTGGTAACCCAAGAGAATAAAGGAGTAGAGATTATTTTCTCTATGCTACAAAAGAACTAAACCCTATAATAATCATGGGAAATCTCTCTGAAGATTCAACAAAATTTCCTTTTCTCTCCTCTAAACTCCCAAAATTATGTCCTGAAAAAATGAAAATTATATTCCCTATAAATTTTTTGAGGAGTCTGGTCAGTTAAATAGTGAGTTTTCCATCCAGAAGTTGCCTCCTTTGAGCAAATCAAGAACACTTAATTATGTATAAATGGAATTTTTTTTCTGGTTGCTTTTTCTTTTCATCCAGAAGGGAAGGGGGGGAAACTGGCATTTTTTTGTCCCTATTTGTAAGCCTGTGAAAAACCCTTGCATACAATCTGCCAAAGTCACACCTGAATCCAGAGCTGCCTGCATTAATTATCAACTTTACTAAGTGTTAGTGCTAACATATGGCATCTAATTACTCCTTCCAAATGGGCAAAATTGTGCCGCTTAGAATTTAAGAATTATTTTTACAAAATTCCACTACAAAAATAAATACAAATAAATTATAAGATCCCCCCCCCCCCAAAAAAAAAAAAAAAAACCAAACCCCAACATTTTTTTATTTTCCCTAAAGTGGTGGTGTTTTGATCCATTTAAGAGCATACTGTCTCAGGATATGTGCCTGAAAATATTGATTGTATTCAAATCCTGATCTAGAACACTTGAGTATTTGCTAAATTGTAGCACGCTAATGGTCACAGAGAACTTGAAGTCAAGCATGTGTTTATGGGCTTTTATTAACTCTAGCTGCTGAAAGCTTGGTGGAAGAAATTAATCTTTGCTTCATCTGCACAAGAAGAGAAATGACTCAGACACATGAGCTACTGCACAAAGGGAAGGAATGAAGATGACTGCATAGATCTATCAGTCACCCAGTTCCTACAGAGAAGAAAACAGATCTTCAGGTTGCTAAAGTCCTAAAAGTGCAGAAGTGCCCACACACTATTCCATACCCATCTCTCAGCTTCTACAAGGTGAGTTTGACATTTTGTGCTATGGAACAGGTTCCTTGAAGGGACACATAGAATCATAGAACCAGTCAGGCTTGGAAGGGACCTCAAGGATCCTCTAGTTCCAACTCCCCTGCCATGGGCAAGCACACCCCACATTAGATCAGGCTGGCCAGAGCCTCATCCAGCCTGGGCTTAAACACCTCCAGGCATGGGGCCTCAACCACCTCCCTGGGCAACCCATTCCGGGGCTTCACCACTCTCATGGTGAAGAACTTCCTCCTCATGTCCAACCTGAATCTCTCCACCTCCAGCTTCATTCCATTCCCCCTACTCCCATCACTATCTGATATCCTAAGAAGTCTCTCCCCAGCCTTTTTGTAGGGCCCCTTCAGATACTAGAAGGCCACAATAAGGTCACCTTCTTTTCTCCAGGCTGAACAGCCCCAACTTTCAGTCTGTCCTCATAGGAGAGGTGCTTCAGCCATCTGATCGTCCTCGTAGCCCTTCTCTGGACACATTCCAGCATGTCCATATCCCTCTTGTAATAGGGGATCCAAAACTGAACACAGTAGTCCACGTGGGGTCTCACATATGTTTAAGGATGGGAAGAGTGATGGAGAAGGAGGAGCATTTCATCCTGGTACTCCTGGACTTGGATGCTCATTTAAATGCTTTTTTCAAAGCACTCAGGATGGGGAGGTGACAGCTTATTGGACAGCAAATACTGTTCTTTGAAAATTGTAAGATGACAGAAGAGATCCCTCTCCTTTCTCACCATGAAATGTGAACAGATCTCTCAAGTCTTCACAAATGTGCAAGCTCAGAAGAACTGTAAGGAGTGTTCTACTTTTCTTTCCACAAGCTATCTTGAAATTTTTATCAAGAGAATTTCTTTAACCTCTTTGAAACTTGAGAAATATGACTTTACCAATAAAATGTAGTGGGATCCTCCCACTACTCAGAAATCAAAGGGTTTCAATCATTCCTCAAAAGCTCAAACAACATCATGAAATCCAAGGTGCTCTGGCATGCCTTCTTTTTTTTCCCCTTTGAACTTACCAATCTGGTCGAAGAGGTACAGTTTACACTTTGCTGTTGGCATAGATAGTATACCTCCTTGGATGGATAGCCTGAAGAATTTGGGAAGCACATGCCAAACAGGCCTCTACATCCCCTATGCTATTCTTTCTCTCTTTTTTTTTCTTTTTCTCCACATTGCTTGCAAACTTCCACCTCTTCCATGGTTCCCATGTCTATGTCTCATCATTCAGAGGAGTTTTATCATTGTTACTATCATCATGATATTAGCCTGCCTTCTTTCCCCAGTGATTAAAAAGAAGAGTTCACCACCTCCAGAACTTGCTGACCAGAAATAACTACACTCTTCAGGAGTCTAAATGTAAAAAGGTATTTAATTTCACAATTACAACCTCTGACCAAAACATAAAGAAGGCAACAACAACAAAAAAACCCTAGGCCCTCACAATTTTCCTGCTAAGCATAGGTGGAAGAAAACATGAGACTATTCTCACAGTGCAGACAGGAATATCATGCAGGTAACTCCCCAGTCTAACAGCAGCAGCAAGGAGCTAACCTATCCTGATTTCCAAGAAGATGCTACTTGCAGAGCCTACAGAATTTGCACAATTCCTCACAGAGCCTTGCCAATATATTCAATGTCCTTTAGGAAGAAAAAAATCAAGCAATAAATCAATTTTGGCCCACTACCTTATGCTTTTCTAATATGCCATGAAACTTGAGGTGAAATAGAAAGAAGAACTCATCGAAGCTATACTTAGTTCAGAGGGTCCAGGCCAGTGTTCCTCTACTTAAGGGCAAATTGTGCTCACTTCAAACTCGATATAAAGGGAGTGGAGTTTGGATTCCAATAGTGAAGTTCTCCTTGACCACAGTGGGGCCTGAAAAGTTCAGTCCTTCTGCCCATACAGATGCTTTGGCCTTTCTTCTGAGTATTCAAAGACAGCAAGAAATCAATGTTAAAACTCAACCAGGGAAGAAGAATGCCACTCCACTATGAATGGGTGACAGCTCAAACTTCCTCTGTGGGTGGCCAGATCTGTTTTGAAAAGTTATCAAAATAGGAAACCTAGCATAATGTAAAGTTTTAATTTCCTTCTAAACTTTATAAATCCTTGGAGAAGCCTGAAAATGGGATGCACTACAATTAGTAAAAAAAAGAAGTCTTAAAAAAGCCTTGCGGAGAGATTTAGAGCCCAATCATAATTTACATTTGCAGGTATGTAGATCTCTAAGTGCACGGCTTCTGCCCTGATTACTAATTAATGAGGTGCAAAGATGCCTGTTGGAGGAACCAGCTCTGATTATGTGGGCCTTATGGGAAAATGAAGCTCTTGCAATCTAAGAAGGCAGATGATATCTTTAACGTATATTTTAGAAAATTACAGGAACAAATCAAGGGGCAAAATATACACATGTATATATTTTTAAAGAATCACACACAGCCAGGTTGCGTTACCATCCAATTATCTTATTTCCTTGAATATACAAACCTGGCATCTTTAATAGATTTAGCATGCTGCCTATTTTGCATGTCATATACATCCACTTAGACAGTGCCCTAGTATTCTGAATGGATATTACTGTCTTTAGAGCATTCATTTTACAATCGTTGCGAGGAATAAATATACAGAGAGCTGCAAGGTGGTTTTCCCCATTCAGAACCAAGCGTGTGATTAAAACCTAAATTTGGCTCTGATTCAAAACAGCATCATTCTATTAAAAGAGAGTTTAGGCAAATGTTCAAGGCCCACCAGCTGCTTATACAGTTTGTTAACACAGGAATGGGGTTTGTGTTTTTTCTTTTTTCTTTTCACCATTAACATTTCATTCCTGTCTTATTAATATCATGTGCTTTTGCACTTCCTCACTGCTAGGAGAATGAATACAAGGGAAAAATGTGTGTAGTGAGGTAGGCTGCAACATAAAGACAGTTTATCAGAGGATTTCCTTCTTTCTTTCAAGCAGAGAATAAATGGAAGTTCAGAGCAGGTCAACATCTTCCCCAGCATGTCAGGTGTAGAGAAAGTACCTCATACAATTTTCACCACACAAGGAGTAAAGCAAAATCTCTCACAATATTGTGTTTGCTTTAGAGAGAGTCATGTTTAAGTATATATAAATTAAACACATACCATTTGACTTTTCACTATCTGCAGGTTTCATCTGAATAGGATGATGCATCTAAAAACAAAGAGGAACAAACAGTAAGGCAGGTTGGATAGTCATTTAAAAAAAATAAGCAAGAATCAGTTTTTTAATGAAGGGCTAGAAAGATACATGATTAATAGCCAACACTGAAACGATATAAATTCAAAAGAACAGTGTATTATAGGCTTTCAAGAAAAAATGAAATGGTAAAGAAGTATTTTATAACCAGGAAGATTAAAAGAACCCAGATCATTCAGCCCACAGAACTCATATAAAACTTTAATTTGCTGTATCTAGTTTCAGAAGACCTCTAAAGTTACAGTGCCTCATTAGTTTCTGGCATGTTTGGTTTTTGTTTTACCAACTTTTTTTCCTTGAGCTCAACCACTGCCAAAACTGAGATGGAATTTTCAAGTAATTTAAGAGATAGCACAAGCATTTCAAATGTACTCAGAGGAGATCAGTTTGACAAATGAACTATACTCATAATTAAAAAAGCATGTGCTGATTCTTTCAGGACTAAAGAGGAAGAGACTTGTGCTTCCTGTAACAGCTTCCTATAACTGTTTAGTATCTTCTTCTTCTTTTTTTTTTTTTTTTCCTCCCCAGGATATGTTATATATTCATTCATAAAGCTTCCACCACAACATGGCACAATTTTGGTTTCCATAAAAACTAATACTTTGTCCTTTTCAACCTTTCTCATTTCATATCCCTCTTACTGCAGTAAAGTCACAGAATCATAGAATTGTTTTGTTTGGAAAACAACTTTAAGATCATTGAGTCCAACCATTATTGAACATTACCAAGTCCAGTACTAAACCATGTCTTTTAGCACTGCATCTCTGCATCTTTTAAAGACTTCCAGGGATGGTGATTCAATCACCTCCCTAGGGAGTCTAAACCAGTGTTTAAAAATCCTCACAGTGAAGAAGTTTCTTCTAATGCCAAATCTTCTAGAAGTCCCCTGATGAAACTTGTGGCCATTTCTTCTTGTCCTATCATTTGTTACTAGGAGGAAGAGACCAACACTCACCTCACTACAACCTCCTTTCAGGTAGTTGTAGACGGTAATAATATCTCCCCTGAGGCGCCTTTTCTCTGGGCTAAGGCACCTCAGTTCCCTCAGCTGTTCCTTGTAAGACCCGTTCTCCAGGTCTTACCTGTTTCATTAGCTTCCTTGTGTTTCTCTGGACCCACTCCAGAACCTCAATGTTCTTAAAGTGAGGGTCCCAAAACTGAGCCCAGTACTCCAGGTGTGGCCTCACTAATGACATGTACAGGGACACAATCACGTCCCTGGTCCTGCTTGTCACACTATTTCTGATACAAGCCAGGATGCTGTTGACCTTCCTGGCCACCTGGGTGGATCATATTTAGCTGGATGCTGATCAACACCCTCAGGTCTTTCTGGGCATGTTTCCATCCACTCTTCCCCAAGTTTGTATTGGTGTATGGGTTTTTTTTGACCCAATTGCAGCACCCAACACTTGGTCTTGTTGAATCTCATACAAGTGGCCCATCAACCCAGCCTGTCCTGGCCCTTCTGTGGAGCCTACCCTCAAGCAGATCAACACTTCCTCCCAACTTAGTGCCACCTGCAAACATACTCAAGGTGCATTCAATCCCTTCATCCAGATCACTGATAAAGATACTAAAAAGAACTGGCCCTAGTACAGAACGACAGAAACCAAGCCTCGTGTGCATGGCTTGGCACACTTGCTATGGTGTATCCTCAGCTTCCCCAACTGATGCTCCCCTTAAACTGTATTGTTGATAACTGCAACACATTTTTTATTAATGGTGATTTCTGATGTTTCAGGAATAACAGCATCACCACAGCGGAGCTCTTTCTGATCAGTGCATGTGGCTTTTCCACTAGACATTGATTATAGCCAGCCAGGTGTCCACTGTGAGGGATTTGGGTAAATTTTGTCACAGCTTCTCAAAATCTCTCAGAACTGACCTCACATTGAGTTTCAATGTGGGAGACATTTAAGCTTGCTAACCCTGCACTTTTATTTTCTTTCACAGAGCTATGCAGAATTTCTGGGATTTGATTGCACAGCCCTTCTGGCAGCAGCAAGGCCACTGCCTTCTCTCTCCTCAGCAACTCCTCACCATTTTGCGTGAGCAGGTGAAAAATTCATGCTTTTTCTGGTTTTGTATCGTTTTTCAGCACAGTAGAGCTGAATATTGACTGAAAATGTCAGAGGCAATTCTATATTTTATAAGAAAAGGCTATTGTGGCAAACTTTGGGAAATAAAAACAGCTGAGCAGGAGAGAATATCCATGCACTCAAATGTGCTTTCAAAGCAGCACAGAAATCCAAATCTGCATTGCTTCTGGTGGAGCCACTTTACCTCCAGGGACAGGGTTGCTAGCTTCTTCTGAAAAGCTAAAATATTGCTGTGAATGTTTCTGTAAGATTTGTTCAAAGTCCAGAGTGCTCCCTGGCCCTGGAAATCAATGCACTCCTTGTACAGCTTGCAGAACTCCCCACTGAGTCCCAAGGAAAAGGCAAAGCCACAAGGTGGATGTAGTCACCAGGATGCATAAATTTGCTTCGATTTTAACAATTCTGTTCTCTCTGAATCATTTGTTTCCCCAAAGGACTTTAATACCCCAGCACTTGTCTGCCACCGCTCTTATTCGATCTAATTTATATATGAAAAAGCAACTTCTGTTGTACTCTATCTGCTTTAACCAGTGCTTTACACTTATTCTGGCATGAACAATGCATTGGACACTGCAGGTGACTTTAATTTCATGGGAATGTGATGCAGCATGTCCACTCAGTAAGTAAAAAGTGAAAGAAGAAAAAAAGCTGTAACTCGCTCCATGAGCCTGTTGCAGATATTGACATTTTTGAACAGCAATGGAGTAGTGAGAAAACAGAGGAAACAAAATTTAGTCACGTAAATTTGGGAATATGCAAGTTACAGATGAAAAACCCAAGTCAAATCCAGACCTTTTCTAGACAGACAATCTCTCTCTCTTTATAGCTGCCCCTAAGTGGAGATATTTTGAATAGAGGCAATTCCAACAATATTAAAAGCCTTACACTTTTCAAACTGCTTGAACCAGTGAAACCAACTTTAAATCAAATTAAAAAAAAGCTATTTTTGCAGCACCAGGGTCACAACATAAAGATCGGTGTTACCTGACAAACACAGTTACCACACCAGAAAACTTCTGTTGTATGCAATTACCCCAAGATCATTAACTCAGTAGTCTGTTGTTCTCACAAAACATGAAGCAGGATTTAACAAAATGCTTCAACTGAGTTCTGACTTGATTTCAGAGGTTCCTGGTAAAAAACTGTGATGCAAATTTGCATCAGTAAGCTGAAGTCAGGAGTGATGCTGTTGTGCTTAACAAAATTATATCAATGCAAAACTAATAAAAGACTCAATCTGTCCTGGGGAGTTGAAACTACAAAACACCCACAGTAAAATGGATGTAATACACAAACATGGCTTCAGTGAAGAGGAGGGTGGAAAAATACATTACTGACAGTTTCCCAACATGAGAGGGCTCATGTTGAAGCTTGTTTAACCCTGACCATCACTAACAGACACGTTAACAACCTTTAACACTAGATTCAATAAAACATGCCATTTATAACCTGAAATGGGTTTTACAGAGTCACTGGTTCGCATCTCATTATTAAACTCATTGCTGACCTCTAGAGACAACTACCGTGACAATACATATTATAAGCTCCCTACCCATAAAATATTTAAAAGTAGGTGTAAAAAAGAAAAGAAAAGAATGAATCTTAAAGAAGTGTGCGGTGAACAGGAAAATTAAAGGGCCAGAGACAAAGGCTAAATAGGTACTATCCTTTCACTCTACAATGAGCAAAAGAGAAAATAATCTATGCGTTTTATATCTTGCTTGTATAACTGCAGGCTATAAAATAATAAAACAGCTGTGCTACCCAAGGCTCTCCAAAAGATTATAGACGATATAAACCTTCTCTCAAATTAGATGCCACCCACTAGAATCATGTCATATACTGAAATGAAGGATTTCATGTCTTATTGGAAACCTGTTATTGTAGCTATACATCACAAAGCCATACACTTATGGATCTCAAGGTAAGCGATTCCTCAGTATGTCATATTGTTCACAGAAACCAGGAAACATTTTCTTCTGTGCCTGAAGAAAGCTTTGCTTATGAAAATATGGTATTTGTGAATGCACAGTTGTAATTAATAAATAGGCAAAAGCAAGAAAAACAAGCACAGTAAATAGTTTCAAGGCATTAACATCTTCTTGTGCTCAGACCATATAGTAAAAATGAACAACACAGCTCCCAGGAAAGATTTTTTGAGTGTGAGCAGCTCCTCCTGTCAAGCACCATGCATGAGGATATCAAAGCCAGACTGGAGTATGGGCTGTAAGGAACAACCTCTCTTTGGCAATATTTTGGAAAGATCTACCCAACCTGTACAACAAGTAACAGCATGACCTGCTGTTTGTCTGCACAGTCTCTATCCATAGGTCTCAAAACACACCATGCCTCTGCTTTACAACCACAAGCAGGCAAAACACCTCTGGCCCCAGGTTGTGCGGTGCCTTGTGGCAGCGCTGGCAGCAACACGGAGGCTCCATCTGCCCGCTTCCTGTGCTGTCACGGAGGCCACACAAAGCCTGAGGCCAAGCATGTCACTGCTTCTCCTTGGGCACATCCCAAGCAGGGGTGCTGATGCGGTCCACAGGAGCCAAAACAGTTGTCAAACATACAATTCTGAAAATCCCCCTGAAATCAATGAGAATTTGGCCATGGGCTATGCTGAGGGCAGCAGAAGGCCCAAGCCATGGCCTAGAATTACAATTGACTAGTTAGATCTTTTTTTCTCTGTCCTTCTCCTGAGTACATTCCACTGTATGTAAATATAACTTCATTAGAGAAAAGAAACACATCAGAGCAACCCAAAAATCTCTCAAAGGCATGCACCCTCTCCAGTTTTAAGAGTCTCAAAGTCATCTTTCCAACAATAATAATGCTACCTATTTACATTCTTGTCAAAGGCATGTGACATCTGCATGGGAGAAAACAAGCCGGCTAAGAGTCTATTTCTGGCAAAAATATTGCAAGGAAATTAGATTAACCTGGGTGGAATTCTATCTGGGAATTTGGAGTCTGTTGTGGTGATTAAGTCATCATTTCTGTCAGATTACTCTAATCGGCTGTCAAATATGATTCCACAACCCCATCTGTAACTTGGCATCCTAGTTATTCAGTCGATGTTACCTTCTGTATACAAAACAAAAACCAAACAAGGAGGTGTGTGCAGCCTAGCATTTAGCAGAGTCATTAGTTGTGATTACTATTGTGTGCTTGCACATTGCGCAAGGCGATCAGCTTATGGTGTGTTTTATTTTGTCTAGGGATGCTTCAAATCATGTGTAATCTTAAAATCTGAGTGCTAGGGGTGTACAGGAAAGAACTGTCTCCAGGCATGGCTGAGCATGGGATTGGCATGCTCTGATTCACCACCGTATCTCTGGCAATTGCTTAAACCTCATTTTAGAGCTGTCATCATATTTGGTGGAGAGGCTTTTGGGCACCTGCTTTCCATCCAATTTCTGAAGAGAAATGGGCACTCAGACACTAGGTAGGCAAAAGACTTCCTGCAAGCAGTAATTTCTGGGAGTGAAGCAATGTTTGTATGCTGAGGCAGTCAGCACTCTAGATGCTTGGTATTGGTTGGTTTAGTAAGAGGTGTTTTGTTACATATGCGAGTAAGTTTGTCTTATAGAGGACTTCAGTGATCAAAAAGCAGGAAATGCTTTTCAGTGAAGATGAAGGACTTGACTGCATCAATTTATTGCAGCTGTGTTCAGTCTGTGAAATTCGGGTGCCCTCAGCACCTCTGAACCTCTGGCCAAGTATTTACACCATGAAAAAGTAATTATTTTACAGTCCATTGCAAAACCATCTTCATACATGGTTACTAGATCTATTACCAGCTTATTCTCTGTTCCCACCACTGCAGACTGCATGTGCCTCACTCCTGCCATTCCTTGTGCCTTAAGGAAAGAAAACCACTTATTAAGAAAGGATACTGAATGCACATAAACCTGCCTATGCCTTCACCCATCTCAGTAGTCAAAGACCATCACCTAAAAGTCCTGTGAAGTCAAGCAATGTCTGACTTTACACCATGGGAGTCTGGGGGATGTGTGTGGAGGATGTTATCTATGATGTCTCACTCCTTACCATTCCTCTCATGATCATTCTACAACCCTTTAAAGCCATCAGCAGATATCTAGAGCTCTTAGTGTTTTTAGACTTGTCCCCTTTCTCTCTTCCCTGTCATTTGCCACAGATATAAGATTCTAGCCATGCCTCAGGTCAGTTTGTCCCTTACCTGTTACCCTTGGAGACTGCATTGTGGGAAAACACAACACAGAATTGAGCTAAACCTTCCCTCAAACAAAGGGTAAATTTGAAGAAATTGGGTTATTCACGTAACATCCAAATCAAACTAACTACAATAGGATAAAAGGATGACAGCTTGCATGTATCTTGTCATTTCAAGCACTTTTGGACTTGCTTCTTGCTAGCACTAATCATTGTTGAAACCAAATGGGACTTTGCCACATTTTGTACATCTCGGAATTGTAAAATGGCAGGAGATTACAAAGGAGAGAGAAAAAGAGATGTAAGACCTTAATGAAATTCTAATATTCTTCTTGGGGAAGGATTATAAATCCATAGAACAAATAGGAACACCAAAGAGCAACAGAGACAGGCTAAGGGTATAGGAGAAGAGAAACATCTAAAGTAGCAGCAGTATGAAAAACAGTGGGAAAAATTTGCATTATTTGCCTAACTCTGGTCTGGAAATTTATGTAAAGTTTTCTTCTAGCTCCTGATCCAATTAGTGAGTGCAATTTAATTAGATCAGTAGTCTAAGGAAAAGAAGAACCCAAATCTGTACCCTCCAGATTCCTGAACACCTTCACTGAGTCTAAAAGTCCAGAAAGAATGTATTGACCCACCAAAGAAATGGGAGAAGAAGAGAAAATCATCCAGAAGTACCAGAGGATTAAGTGATTTTCATGGTCTTCAGAGATCAACTTTTTTCTGACTATTATGTGCAGACACCTCTACACACTTCCCCCAGCCTCCTGTTTCAGCTTTCAGTTCCCAAGTTTTTCAGTAAGATCCTTTTGGAGCAGCTTCTGAACACAGTTCTCACATCACTTCAGAGCCAACTGATTCTGACTTTTTAAAGGCTTGCGACTCAGAAGTAATAAAACTTTCCTAGACATGAAAGAGTTGTGTTTTCCTACCAAAGACAACTGTTTAGAACAACTTCTCTAGGGTCAAACTAACTTGAATTAGACAGTCAATATCTGGCTACAGCTTCAGTGAACCTCTCTGGGAACCAGCATGGTCTCTGAGGCCAAATAAATACTAGTGAATAGCAGAGGCAAGGGACTGCTGTCTGGCTTTAAACAGAAGTGGTGTGGCAGAGTTTGCATTTACACAGCTATACTTCTCCTTTCAAAACAGGATGGTCTTGCCTGTACTTCCTGGTCAGAACAGTGTCTAGCCCACGTTATTCCCTTAAATATTCCCACACACCAGACAGGAAAGTGTTAACCAATGCCAAAAACAATGCTTGCTTTGCGGTCATAGACTGAACTTTGGATTCCCCGTATTGGTTTAAATAATTTACCTTAGTTTATTCACAGGTACATCTACAATGTAGACTTTCACAAATACATGCAAAGCAGTAGCTGTAACTGCCTGAGTGATGGCATAGCTAGAAGATTGTTTGCTGTCAACCTTTCATAAATCCCAATTTAAGGGACTTAAACTGTGTTAGGTATTCATGCAATTTTAGCAGTGGAAGAATGTGATCTGTTATTTGGATTCCTAGATTACTGTCAGACATATATATATATATATGTGCATGTATTTTGGAAAGAGAGGGAGGAAGGGAAGAAAGAAGAAAGAGAAGCAGAAGAAAATGAGTATTGCTCATGGGTGCTAAATATAGTTCAAGCAATAATGCATAACATCATTATTTTCTATTTAGAGCAGAGAAACAAGCATATAGCTTGCTTAAAACAAGTTGTTTCATTCACTGGAGAACACTAAAACTGCTGAAATTCAACAACTTTTGGAAGCTATCCAATTTAGTCATTTGTGATCCACTACACTCAAAGTGTTTTAAATTCAAGTTATATTGAACATTAGCCTGAGAGGCTAAAAACAATGTTGTGCTTTAAAATAATAATAATGTTCTAGTGAACCCTTTCACAATCCCCCCCTGCATCCTGCTGTTCCTCCTGTACATTTACTAATTAGGCTATAACACTTGGTTGCCTTTAAAAGTTGTACTCTTGTATAGAAATGAAAAAGTTATGGGTCTTAGAATTGACAACTTCACTTCCTAATGTACAAATAACTACTGTTGCTCTGTTAGCAGTTCTACTCCATTTATTTAATTCCTTCATTTCTTACTACCCACACAAATGGCAACAACTCCAGGACACATGCAAGCCAAACGGAGTGGATATAAGGATGGGAGGTATGACCAAATTTCTGTCTTCAAAATCACATGGAAACCAAAGCGATTAACTATCTTTTCTTCAAACAAATGAGCCTTTACAGAGCCTAGTCAATCCTAAAAATAGACATTAAGTGGGATTCTATATCTTGTTGGGAATAATGCCTTGGGGATATTTTGTATCATCCATGCTTAAAAAGCAAACCCATTAGACATCTGAGCAAGACATCAGATATTATTTTAACAGCAAGAGTTATCCATTTCATCTGGAGCGGCAATAACTTCTGTTGACATTTTGCCAATTGAAGTTTGCATGTCAGTGTGTTGGATTTTTCCCCTTTGCATTAAAATGATAAGGCACAGAAAGATAACAGAAGTCTCTCTGTGACATTAATTGACTCAGTTTTAGCACCCATTCAAGGTAACCGTGAACAGCAAAAATTACTGCCTATGTTTCTGAGGAGAAAATGAAGCGTGGTGGAGCAGCCCAGTGTCATGCAGGGAAGGCACTGCATTGCCCACAATGACTATCTGAAGGGAGGCAGCTGAGCTGTCCGCACCACAGCAGACCCCGAGGTCCTCACGCTCTAATTGATTTCTCCTCCTAACACCACTGTGAGGTGCTTACTGCTGCTATCTCTTTTTAGCAGAAAGGAAGATGATGAAGGAAAAAAGGCACAGAGCCTACATGTGATTCATCTGGAATTATTCTGCAACGAAAGCCAAGTCTCTCAAGCTGAAATCTTGCAGTTTTATCACCAGGTATAGGCAAGGCAGTAATGAGCCTTGTATTCCACACAAGCATTTTACTTTTATAGTCCTACTCCCCAGATACCTTACTCAAGAAGTAATGTAAGAACCTGAAGCAATGATCCAGGATAGCTGTAGGAGCCAAATGCCAGCCAAGCCGTTGTGGATTTGGGATCTCAACTAATAATTCAACCTTGTGCTTCATTGGGTGGATTTGCCCAGCATGATCTAAGATGCCAAGACTCAGTTTCCAGCATGACACAAGCCTCACATTCAATGTCCCACTGGACATGACTCAAGTGTTCTGAGCCGTATTTTCTTCCATCTCCCTAGCTGGGCGTTGGGTTTGAGAAGTCATCAAAAGTCTGATACTTAAAAAGGAGTACTCTTCCTCCATATCTAAGAGAACTATCCCTCTCCACCCCTCATATTAGTATTTTGAAAACAGCCAGTGCAATGTCAAAACATGCTGCCCAGCATCCTATCTTCTATGTAAAGTCTTCGCATCTCCCATAGGAATGGAACACCTTAGAAGGGGAAGACAGCAAAGTAGAGGCTTATGCTTACTTGAGTGATATGCAAAGGCACTTTTCATGTTTCTTCTCCAAGCAAAAGTCCCTTGCTTAGGAAGCACTCTCAGTGCTTCCTGATGGCATGCTCAGGGAAATTTGGTCCTCCTTCAGGATCTTTCCTGATGCCAAATGGAAATCTTCAAGCAGCTGAGGCTGTGGGCACCATTTTAGGATGTTAATGTTTGAAGCTGGTCCACATGAAAACTCCTCCCTTTCCACACAAATTCCTCTGATGCCACATAAACATGTAGGATGACTTTCAGAAATTTATCAAAAAATGAATGCATCCCTCCTTCTCGTCCCCCAGAACCGCAACCTCAAATAAACCCAAGATAAATTATCTTTTAGGCAACTGATGACTGTGAAATAAAAAAAGAGTTTAAATGAAAGGTTTTTAAAAGCCTGCAATGGCTTTTGTAATGCAAAACACAAACTTGGTTGTGACTGAGGGCATGGCTAGCAGGATATTAAATGCTTGCTTTGCAGAAGTTTTATTCTAAGATTTACGTTGTTCTGTGCTTGCATGTACTGTTTCCTCTGTGAACTATGCTCTGGGAAAAGACCACGTGATTATACTCAGCAATATCCTCCACATTTGCCAAGCTGAAATTCAGGAAATAACCCTTTAAAGGGAATGATCAGCAACAGCAACATTTCAGAAAAAAAGGAAAGCATAGTCAGGGGGCCTCCATTTCACAACTCTATCTCATCAAGACATATCTTCTCCATTTTTGCCTTTCATTCAATAAGAGAAACAAGCCTCAACCACTCTTTCAGTTTCATGTAACAGATTTTTCTGTTCATTTACTGAGTGGATCTTCTGCCCGACTCTTTCTGCAGCATGGAAGGTCACCTTGATCCCACAACACACTTCATCTCCTCTTCTGACAGAAACTAGAGTCTATTATTTGGTATAAAACTCAAATTCTAGGCTATGGGATTTTTATTTTTTTATGCAAACCTTCTTTTTTTCCCCTAAAGTTCCTGTTGGAAAGCTTTCATATTTGCATTACAATGTACCAGCAAGAACATCTTTTAGCTAAAAAGTGTGACTGAGGTAAGTCTAAAATAAGCCCCCTAAGCATCCAGATTATAACTTCTATTGAAATTCTACCTTTTGAATTAGAGCAAAGGCTACAATTTATAGAAAGAGTTGGCACTTATGATGTGGGGCTGCCGCCATTTTCATCTAGCAAAGGTGCAGAGCAGTTCTGAGTCCAGAATACTTGATTCAAAATTCCTGTTTCTCCAGCAGTCAGTCAGTCAAATTCCTCCTTACTGCCAAACGCAGGGTAATCTAGATTTTTTTTCCAAAGGTCAGACATGACCCCCAGACTACTTGTCAACATCCATGCCTCCATAAATATTGCACGGAATAGCCAAAGCATTCAGGTAGAAAAGGGTTTTTGAGTGAAGATGTCAAAACACCTACTCTCCTGACTGAGATCAGCTGAGGTAAATAGTACAGTTCTTTTTGTTTAACCAGCAGAGCCATAACATTTTACACCAAATGAGGATATGGCTCATAAATTCTACTTAAGCTCTCCATGAGCTGAAGTTACAGGAATTTTCCACAAATAACCAGTATCAGCATCCAAATAAAAGCTCTCAGTGATATGCCAATACTCTGCAGTGGCGAAATAATCTGGCTGTAGGGAGAGAATGAAAAAAAAGATAGCCTGATGTTCAATCAATCTATGAAAACAGAATGTTAGGGCAATCTCAAGCCACAAACACATGCTGTCCACACAAAAATATGATTGTCAAGTAGTGTATACACACAAACAGCAGTAAGAATCACAGTAAGGAACCATGTAATTTTTAACCACCTTTTGTATGAATGCCTTCTCCTTAAATCTTTTAGCGCCTCTCTAGCTAACATGTTCTGCCAGTGTTTTCTTTGGGATAAAGAAAGCATTTTTTACTCATTCTCAACATGCAGTATACATTTATAATGCTCTTCTTAAAGGAATTCTAATGTATTTAAATATTTCCCTCAATAGGTGCTTGGGAAGCTAAACAAACAAAAACTCAAATGGGCAACATTAGCAAAACATGTATTTTTGAGGAATGAGTCGGTTCCAGCTGGCTATTGTGTTTGGACCAAGCTGTGATTAAGCTTTCATTAGTGAAAGGGACCGTATCTGGACCAGTGAGGCCAAAATCAACCTCCCTCCACCCATCTGCAAATCTCTGAACTAGTATCTGACCCCAAATAGGAACTTTAATGCATTTTTTCCAGAGACTGGGCCTCTTGATTCCCTTGAAAAGAACAGCAACATGCTTCATCCAGTGACTATAAATGTCAGTATGAGAGAAGTTGTAGTCTCGTACTTATTCTTTATATTGCTATTCTACTCAATTAGATGTTTTCTCTGTATTGTGCCCCATGAGTAACATCTTCATGCACAACTTGCCTAAAGGTCAAAGAAATCTCTTTGCAGAGATGGCTTCAGGTGGAACAGCTGGAGGCCACAGAAAGCTATCAGCAAGGTCCTCTGATAAAAACAGCTGAGCTCAAAGCTCTCACATCATTCATGCTATGTGCTCCAAAGGTAACATTTGGAACTACTGGGAAGTCTTGAACTCTTGGTTTCTTGGCATATGCCATTTTTTCTGAGTGGGGCTAATGCAGCCTGAGGGCTCTTGCAGTTTTGGTGAAGCTAACAGAGGGCAATGAAAGCACAGGGGAGGATGGAATGGATGCAGAAAAGAAATTTTCACCAAGTCACACTCTCTAATTTTGGCTCTCATGTCAACAGAGAAGAAAACAAGTGCCAGACATGAAAGCTGTCAGCTATCAGGCTAGTTTTAAACTGGGACAAATCCATGTCATTCTTTGCAAAATGAATAGGGTTACAAGAGGCAAGGGACATGCCTGCCTGAGTAACCCTCAAAGCCTCCCAGACAAGTGTATAAGCGCAGCATTTAAAATGACTGTAGCTCTTCCTTACCAACATCTTTTGTGGTTTGTTGTTTGTTTTTTTTTTTTTTTTGGTTAATCAGATGTTTTTGTACAAATAGGAGGATTCCATATTCCCACAAGCATAGCACTTTCTTTCACTTCTTAGTAACTGCAGAAATAAGAGATGAAAAAAAATCCAGTAGCTCATCTTGAATGACTTAATGCCAATACAGGATTACTGCCTATCATATATTTTCTAATTCTTTCCTACCCTAAATGCCCCTAAGGATTAGGATTTAACTTTGTTTCTTTTAGAAGATTATTCTAATTGGACAGAAATTGTTTTTATTTCCTGATACTTGCTCTAAGTTTTGTTTCACCTCTTATGGTGCTAAATCCTCAATTCTGTCTACAATAAAAAATAATTGTTATTTGTCACTGGCATTTGGGCCTGGAGGAAATAAATGCACCATCTACATCCATGGTGCCATGATGCTTGCCAAGGCATTCCTGCAACAGCCTTTATCCTCTCTGTATTCCTTGCAATATTTGAAATGAACATACTGTATAACTATACAGCACACTTTCCTCTAAGGGATTGTCATGAATTAGACACAAAATAATATTAGTTGCTGTTGATGGTCTAGAACGTAAACTTCCTTCAATTATTTGAGCCATTGAGAGCTGAATAGAAATACAAAGATATCACATACCTCACATCTCTGCGTGAGGCTGTAATCCCATCAAGAGATTCTGGCCGCGATAAGGAGCACAAGTGTGTTTTGTTTATTTTCATGGTGGAATTACAAGCTTCACTTATGGAGGTACCTGATTTTCAGTTCTTAGTTTAAAACTAATCTTATCCTCTTATTAGAGTCTTATTTTCCACAATCTTATTTTAGTCAATCCAGAATCCTGTGCTCTCTATCTGGAAATCAGTGATAAGGCTCTATTCATACTTTCTTAAAGATCATTACAGACTTCAAATTACTCTTTTGAGAAATGAGCTTCTTTCTTTCTCAGTTTTTTTTAACCTGTGTTTCTCCTTCAGAAGAGAAAATCTCCACTCGCTGTAATTTGTAATGGTTTGCAAGGGGGGTTGGGTGAGTGTTCCTAGGATGAATGAAAGAGGCAATGTATTCATGAGATGCCCTGATACATTGCAAATTCCATTTCCAAAGAAGCAAAGTTGCTTATTCTAACCCCTGCTTGTGTATCTCTTCCCCCTCCCTGCACCCCACCCCCTCCCCACAGTGGGAGATAGCCCATCTCTGAGTTACAATAGGGCAAGAGCTGGGATTGACTACAGACTGCTTTAATGCCACCTTTAATGACAACTTGTGAAGATTAGGAAGTTGTCAGAAACAGGTATCAGCTAAACCTCCAGCTTGCTTTGTGAAGTCAGTCTGAATTAATTAATGGGTAGTTTTCCTTTGATATTGCTTTGATATTTGGCTGCAGCTGGATAAAAATCAACCACAAAGTAAGCTACATTTTGTTTACCACTGCTTAAGACTCTAGTTCAATGTTCTTTTTCTTCTGCAGTTTTAGCTTTTTTAACTTCCTTGGCACAAGGCAGTAGAGACAGGCATTTGCTAATAAATGGAGTTATGGTGTCATGTTTTTCAATGACTGCTTCTCTCCACTCCTGGAGATACTCAGGGTACATTCTGGGAGCAAAGCCATTACTGATTCCAACAAAGCTGTAAGTGAAAAAATGGACTGTTCCAAAAATTAGACAAACATTATGCTTGCCCATTCTGGTACTGCTTTTCCTGTTAAAAGGTATTTAACACTTTAATGATATTTACTTTCTGTTTTAAAGGGTGCTGATCAATTGTTCCACACGATGAGAGCCTAAAATATAAGCTGTGCAAGTAGGGGGTCTTCCTTAACTTTTCAGGATGGAAATTCAAGGCCCCTTATAGTGTCCCCAAAGAGGTGCATGCACTCAAACAAATACCTGAACATTTCTAGCAGCCCCAGTGACCCTGCTGGAAAAAAAAAAAAGAAAGAACTGCTCTGCACACCACTGGTGAACAGCAGACAAAGAAGTGGCTCTTCGAAGTAAACTGATGATCATTTCTTCCACAGAATGAGCAAAAAATCAATTATCTCTCTGGGTCTGCAAAGATTATTTTTAATTAGGCAGAATATAATTGGTCAAAGTGTGTTATTAGAGTAGAAGGCTCAGTCAAGTCACCCAGTTCCACCTGGTTTTCCAGAACACATGGGGTTTCTAATGACCACAGAGAAGAAAGAACTTATGTTTTCTCTCAGTATGTATGTTGTCACATACAGCAGCATGGTGTATCTAAACAGTGTGGTTCATTACCTGACTGAGAGGGGAAAAAACTAGCTAGAGATGCCTCAGCTTCCTGCACCACCGTGGGAGTACAAACACTACATGAGACAACACTACATCCCTTTGATAGCAATGCACAGAGACACAGACCACCCAGATGAGGTCTTTGTAAGAGGCAGCACGGCTCACAGGGCTGGACACAATGGCTGAAGGATGCTAAAGTCTCTCTGCCATAAACACAACATGAAGCCCAGGCTCTTTAGTCATAACTCAGGTTCATGGGTGCCAAACATTGCTATCGAAGCAGGTACATGGCATCCAAGGGCATCTCTAATGATGTTACTTCCAGAGGTTGTTTATGATTTGCCTTTCTAATTTCATTGTTTTCCTAACAGTCAGACAGTTAGGAAGGCTCCCTGAACTAGTTTCCACTATGAAAACAATTCCAACAGCTCATGTCATGGTGCTAATGAGACTCACTGAAGTACCTGTACTTTCTGTTCTGGATAACAGAAAACAGCTAACACCAGCAAGACGATAAACAGCTGTTTAAGAGAGTGCCTGGGCTATTACCCTTAGCCAAGCATCCAACCTAAATCTTGGTGAGCTTTGCAATACCCTAGAGTACTCCAGTCATGGCCTCTCAATTTTGTTCAGACCTTTCCATTCTGAAGCGCATCGGAAAAGGTTCTTCCATCAGTGATTTCTAGGTACCCAGCTTGAAAGTAATATTCTGTGAACAGATCCTCCAGCCTCACTGAATAAGATGTTCTAAGTTGGATGCTAAATTCTGGAGGCATTTTGTGATGTCATGACCTGAACTGTTTGGAATTATGGAAATCATAGGTAAAGCCCAATGCCACATGCCAGAATAGTTTAGGGGTGGGCTTCATATTAGGGAACTTTTCTGAGGTTAAGCCAGTATTTTGTGTTATTTAGTTTCCATTCAACCAGGGAGGTGATGGAGTCACTCTCCTTCAGATGTTCAATAAACATGTGGGCATTACACTTTGGGACATGGTTTAATGGCCATGGTGGTCTTAGGTTGACAGTTGGACTTGATAACCTTTGAGGGCTTTTCCAACCAAAACAATTCTATAATTCCATTATACTATAAAGCTGTGTAAAATTAGCCCTGAACTACTCCAGAAGAGCTGTCTAAAAGAGAGAGTGCATCTGACTGCATTTGCAGCTGGGCTAATGTGCCCTTGCCTCTCAGCAGATGTGCTGCACCAGGGAAAAGCAGCAGTCTGATACAATTATCTGTGACCTGAAATAGGTCACTGATGCCCATAGCTGGTGCAGCTCTGCACCTTTCTGACATACCCCGGGGTCAGGCTGGGGCATTAGCCCCCCACCAAGTAAGGCAGATCAAGCTTTAGCCTCCTTCTCCCACTGTTTCAGGTCAATAGATCTTTCTGTAGTTTCCTGTTCTTGTCCAGTATCTTCCAAACATTTGAAGCTTTGCCAAGTAATAAAAGTACTTATGGGATCATGGACTCATATCCAGATATCACAGTTCTCGAGTCATTGCCCTCAGTGTTAGTCAACGAAGTCCCTTTCCTTGCTTTCTCTCCATCCCACTGGAGCCTGATTATTTTCATACTCAGTGGAACAGAACACCGTTGAGCGAAGAAATGGTGACCTCCATTCTCAACTAGGTCCACTGGTATAGTTTCTGTTAGGTCTATGAGAGTTAAATCCTTACAAACAACAAGCCAGAGAGAACATGAACTGCATTCTCCTGCATGCCAGGACACTATCTTAAACAAATCTGCACTCCATCCTTCACTGAGAAAAAGGGACAATGTAATTATGGATTAAATGTTTTGCTTAATTTAGAGGAGTTATTTTCCATTATTCCCCTCTCCCTATGCCTGTACAACATACATCGTTCTGTCATTAATCTGCAAGTTCAGCTATTTACAGAGATTTCACTGAGCTCCTAAGTCACTTTCCACTCTTTTATGAATTCATGGCTGATGATCCATTCTGTGTTTCACAGTAACAGTAGATGCAAACCTATCTGAATTTAATGAAAACATTGATTTCTCATCTAAGTGATGAAGTCAGGGCAATGTTTTTTGAGGGGCAGAGATGGAAGTGGCATTTCTGCATAACTGAAAGAAATAACGTCTGAGCTGGACAAAATGTATCATTACATGGTTCCACTTGCATAGTATTCTAAAGGAAGAAATGGGCCAGATTCACTTTCCCAACATCAGTCAATGTCTTATAGCTCAGTTCCTAGGAATAGGCACTCCCTGGGAATTCTCTGCTTTCCCATCTGGTTATTTTTATAATTTAAACAGTTCTAGAATTTTCCAATCCTTCATTAAACAGCATTTGGCCATGCTATATGGGTACTGAATTAGTTTAATTTGTCATCATAAATCAATCACTCTAGTCTCTTAACTAACTTAATTGCTCTTTGAGTTGCCTTTCTGTTTGTCCAAATCTAAGTCACTGATATCTCATATTCAGGCTATTATTGAAGTCATATTGGATGATTACCTTTTTATTACAGGTAATTTTTACATAATATTCATATAGTACTGACAACTCATAAGGCCTAAAGCAGAGAAGGAAACTGGATATGAAAATGTTACTTGAGAAAGAAATATGCCAGGATAGTCATCAGGAATGAACTAATGAAATGAACACTTGGGGTTTTTTGCTTCTTGTTGGGCAAACAGTATTTTATCAGAAAGTGAATGTGGATTCATAGTATGTTGTCATGGATGCCTGCATTTTTAAACACATCATTCTGAAGGTTAAATAACCTGGTAAACTGATTCTGTACAGTGCTCCCGTGTTACAGCCTCTTATGCCTTGTGCCCCTGACAGGCTGTGGTGCTGCTTTGAGACATCAGCCCATAACATGTAGCAAGACCAACATGAAAGCTGAGCTGGGCTGTATGGGTGAAGTGAAGCCCCAAGGCAGACCAGCTTCTTGCTTATGATTGTCAGTTTGGTGCAGGACAGAATGAACCTGACTGTGAATGAGCACCAAAAGATAAGAGTGATCCAAGTTCCTCTTCAAAAATCAGTTTTCATATTGAACACCCTTAGATGGAATCTAAAGTTTCTTTACAACCAGTGCACAATACTTAAAGTTCCCTCTAAGCCAGTCCTGTTTCACTATCACACAAACAGCATTTCATTAAACCAGTAGTGACTCTTATAGTGTTAAAAAAATGAAATATCTTTCCCTCAACTTTTGACAAAAAAGGAAGCCATTGATATTTGGGAAGGCAGATATATCCTACAAACTTCATC